>NC_133525.1:2960000-3122500 GCF_049354715.1 Callithrix jacchus
CAGATACACAGACACACATACATACACAGAGACACAGACACACACACACAGAGACACAGACACACACATACATACACAGACACACACATAGATACACAGACAGACAGATACGTAGATAGACAGAGACACACACACACACACAGACACTCAGATACACACACAGTCACCACAGACCTACACAGATACACACAGAGACAGAGACCACGGACCCACACAGATACACAGACACAGATACATACACAGAGACACAGACACACACGGATACACAGACACACACACACACAGATACAGACACAGAGACACCACGGACCCACACAGATATACACACACAGACACACAGATACACACACGGACACCGGAGATACACACAGATACGCATGCAGACACACACACACAAGCACACACAGATACACACAAGAACACACAGAGACACAGACACACACACACAGAGACACAGACACTCAGATACACACACAGTCACCACAGACCTACACAGATACAGACACACAGATACATACACAGAGACACAGACACACATGGAAACACAGACACACACACACACAGATACACACACAGAGACACCACGGACCCACACAGATAGACACACACACAGACACAAACACAAAGAGACAAACACAGACACACAGAGACACACAGACATATACACATATACACATACACAGATACACACACGGACACCAGAGACACACACAGATACACACACACACAGGCACACACAGATACAAGAACACACAGAGACACAGACACACACACACACACACAGACACTCAGATACACACACAGTCACCACAGACACACACAGATACAGACACACAGAGACAGAGACAGACAGATACATACACAGAGACACCGTAGAGACCCACACAGAGACACAGACACACACACACTGACACACACTCAGACACACACACACACACTGACAGACACACACACTCAGATACACAGTCACACACCGGGACAGGTGCACAGCACCCAACCCTTCTAACTTAACTGTATTTGTTTTAGTAGAGATGGGGTTTCTCCACGTTCGGCCCCGTCAAAACCACGGCACCCACGTTGCGTGGCACATCACGGGTGTTTCGTTCATCAGGGCGCTCACAGGTGCCACGACGCTCCCACGTGTGGGAAGATAAATCTTTCCGGGTCCCCGCAGTCAGGCAGGGCTGTTTCTTCCTGCCTTTCAGAGTCGGGGACGAAATGAATGTCGACGGGACCATGTGTGGCTTTTAGGGACAGGGACGAATGTCTAAACGCTCCTGTAAATCGTTGGTAATTCTATTTCCTATTTGCTATAATTCTTTTTCTTAAAACCATCTGCCACTCAGAGGGGCTCGAGACACGTGTCATTTATCTTGGGGGTCGGTAACTTCGTTCAATGAACCTGGCTTTCTGAAGGGACGGTAATGACCAAAAAGCCACCGGCAGTGTGTGTGTGTGTGTGTGTGTGTGTGTGTGTGTGTGATTGTTTCTATTTACTTATTTTTTAATTGCATTTTAGGTTTCGGGGTACATGCAAAGGACCCGCAGGACTGTTGCATAGGTACACACATGGCAGTGTGATTTGCTGCCTTCCCCCCCTTCACCTGTATCTTGCATTTCCCCCCATTCTCTCCCTCCCCCCCAACAGACCCCAGTGTGTGACGCTCCCCTCCCTGTGACCACGTGTTCTCATTGTTCAACACCCGCCTATGAGTGAGAACATGCGGTGTTTGATTTTCTGTTCTCCTGTCAGTTTGCTGAGAGTGATGGTTTCCAGGTTCATCCATGTCCCTACAAAGGACACGACCTCATCATTTTTGATGGCCGCATAATATTCCACGGTGTATCTGTGCCACATTTTCCCTGTCCAGACCCCAGTGTGTAGCGCTCCCCTCCCTGTGTCCATGTGTTCTGGGTAGTTTTGTGCAGAAAGCAGAAAATAGGCTCTGTCACTTTTTTTATTTTTATTTTATTTTATTTTTAAATTTTTTTTATTGTTGCATTTTAGGTTTCGGGGTGCGTGTGAAGAACATGCAGGATAGTTGCATAGGTGCAAACATGGCAGAGTGATTTGCTGCCTTCCTCCCCTTCACCTATATCTGGCATTTCTCCCCATGCTCTCTCTCCCCAACAACTGGGTAATTCACAAATGTCAAAGGGTTATCAACCGTTGTAGAAACACACACACACACACACACACACACACACGTATGTTCATTGCAGCCCTGTTTACAATAGCAATGACCTGAAACCAACCCAAATGCCCGTCGATGATTGAGTGGACAGGGAAAACGTGGCACATAGACACCATGGAATACTATGCAGCCATGTAGAAGGATGAGCTCATGTCCATTGAATGGACGTGGATGAAGCCGGAAACCATCATTTTCAGCAAAGCGACACAAGAACAGACATCGAAACCCTGCACGTTGTCAGTCATAAGTGGGTGTTAAGCAGTGAGGACAGGTGGGCAGAGGGAGGGGAGCATCCCATAATGGGGTGTTTTGGAGGGTGGGGGCTAGGGGACACGAGCTCATCCTTTTTCACAGCCGCATACTATTCCATGGTGTCTACGTGCCACATTTTCCTCGCCCGGTCTGTCACCGACGGTCGTTTGAGTTGGTTATACGTGTTTGCTGTCGTGAAAGGTGTCGCAGCGAACGTACGTGTGCGTGTGTCCTTTTAATAGGTCGGTTTATAATCCTTTGTGTAGATAGCATGGGGAGAAATGTCAGATATAGGTGAAGGGGAGGAAGGCAGCAAATCACTCTCCCACGTTTGCACTTCTGCAAGTATCCTGCATGTTCTTCACACGCACCCCGAAACCTAAAATGCAACAAAAAAAAAAAATTAAAAAAAATAAAATTAAATTCAATTAAAACGATTTCCAAATGGCGTTTCTCTGTCTAGGCCGTTTCCTGATTTCCTTCCTCAAGACGTGAAGGCGGCCGGAGGCTGCGGGAACATGTGTTTCAAATCGCCCGACAATGAGAGGGTTCTGTTGCCTGTCATAAATAATCAATTTCTTTTTTTTTTTTGCTTTTTTTCTTAGACCAGATGTCGACATTGTCTCGATCCAGTCTCCGTCATCACCTGCTGAGCAGACCCACATGTCGGGTGAGCGTCCTCAGCATGCAGGTGCCCCGCGCGCCGTGGCTGCTGGTGGCATAGACGAAAAGAGGGGGGTGGGGGGGACAGAAAATGCCAGGAGTGTGGGGGGCTGGGGTCCCCGTGTGTGCACAAGAGTGTGTTCAATTGTCTTCCGCTGATGGCAGAGAAAACGGCCTTTGTGGTTCTGATTTACGGGGCAGGGATGATGGGAGACGGGAGGTTAATCATGTGAATGTGAAGATTTATGTCTCACGTGCCGAGGGGTGATTTCCACGGGGCGGTGACAAAAGCCTCAACGTCCCCTTCCTTCCCCACCGTCCGTGCTCCCGTGGCTTCTGTCGTCCTCCCTCGGCCTCCTTCCCTTTCTCCCTCTTCTCTCCCTTCTTTTCCCTTCCCTCTTTTGCTCCTTCCTTCCCTCCTTCCCTGTCTCCCTCCCTACCTCCTCCCTCCCTTCCCTCCCTCCTTCCTATGTTCCCTCCTCTCCTTCTTTCCCTCCTTCCTTCTTTCCCTCCTTCACTTCCTCCTTCGTTCCCTCCCTCCTTCCCTTCTTCCTTCTCTCGTTCCTTCTTTCCCTCCTTCCCTCCCTCATTCTCTCCCTCCCTCCATTCCTCCCTCCCTCCCTCATTCCCTCCCTCCTTCCTTCCTTCCCTCCCTCCCTCTTCCCTCCATCCTTCATTCCTTCCCTCTTTCCCTCCCTCCCTTCCTTCCTATGTCCCTCCTCCCCTTCCTTCCTCACTTTCTCCCTCCTTCCTTCCTTCTCTCCCTCCCTCCCTTCTTCCTTCCCTTCCTCCCTCCTTCCTTCCCTCCTTTCTTCCCTCCATCCCTCCCTCCTCCCCTCCCTCCCTCCTTCCTTCCTTCTTTCCCTCCTTCCTTTCCTCCTCCCCTCTCTCCCTCCCTCCCTTGCCTCCCTCCCTTCCTCCCTTCCTCCCTCCTTCTCTCCCTCTCTCCTTCCCTCCTTTCTTCCTTCCCTCCCTGTCTCCCTCCCTCATTCCCTCCCTCCCTCCTTCCTCCCTCTCTTTCTCTTTCCTTCTTTCCTTCTTCTTTCTTTCCTTTTCTTTCCTTCCTTCATTTCCACCTGCAATTCTAGCCCTTTGCCAGGCTCAGCTCAGGAGCTGGAAACACAACAGGCACCTCTGACTCGCGTGGAGACCATGTCCTCCCGGCCACGCGTGACGTCTCCACATCTGCTTCTTCCTGGGCCCCTGTACGTTCTTTCTTGGTTCTTCTACGTGTGAGTGGAAGGAACTGTCGGCGTGGACAGGACTCGCCGGGCGATCAGTGAAACCCACACTTTGCAGAGAGATCTGTGGCCTCGCGTCCACTTTACAGAGAGATCTGTGGCCTCGTGTCCACTCTACAGAGAGATCTGTGGTCTTGTGTCCACTTTACAGAGAGATCTGTGGTCTCGTGTCCACTTTACAGAGAGATCTGTGGCCTCGTGTCCACTTTACAGGGAGATCTGTGGCCTCGTGTCCACTTTACGGAGAGATCTGTGGCCCTGTGTCCACTTTACGGAGAGATCTGTGGTCCTGTGTCCACTTTACGGAGAGATCTGTGGTCCTGTGTCCACTTTACAGGGAGATCTGTGGTCCTGTATCCACTTTACAGAGAGATCGGTGGTCTCGTGTCCACTTAATAGTGATATCTGTGGTCTCGTGCCCACTTTACAGAGAGATCTGTGGCCTCGCGTCCACTCTACGGGGAGATCTGTGGCCTCGCATCCACTCTACGGGGAGATCTGTGGCCTCGCGTCCACTCTACAGAGAGATCTGTGGCCTCGCGTCCACTCTACAGAGAGATCTGTGGTCCTGTGTCCACTTTACAGAGAGATCTGTGGCCTCGCGTCCACTTTACAGGGAGATCTGTGGCCTCGCACCCACTTTACAGGAAGATCTGTGGCCTCGCGTCCACTTTACAGAGAGATCGGTGGTCCTGTGTCCACTTTACAGAGAGATCTGTGGCCTGGTGTCCACTTTACAGAGAGATCTGTGGCCTCGTGTCCACTTTACAGAGAGATCGGTGGTCCTGTGTCCACTTTACAGAGAGATCTGTGGCCTGGTGTCCACTTTACAGAGAGATCTGTGGCCTCGTGTCCACTTTACAGAGAGATCTGTGGTCCTGTATCCACTTTACAGAGCGATCTGTGTTCTTGTGTCCACTTTACAGAGAGATCTGTGGTCTCGCGTCCACTTTACAGAGAGATCTGTGGTCTCGCGTCCACTTTACAGAGAGATCTGTGGTCCTGTATCCACTTTACAGAGCGATCTGTGTTCTTGTGTCCACTTTACAGAGAGATCTGTGGTCCTGTGTCCACTTTATAGGAAGATCTGTGGCTTCGCATCCACTTTACAGAGAGATCTGTGGTCCTGTGTCCACTTTACAGAGAGATCTGTGGCCTCGTGTCCACTTTACAGGGAGATCTGTGGCCTCGTGTCCACTTTACGGAGAGATCTGTGGCCCTGTGTCCACTTTACGGAGAGATCTGTGGTCCTGTGTCCACTTTACAGAGAGATCTGTGGTCCTGTGTCCACTTTACAGGGAGATCTGTGGTCCTGTATCCACTTTACAGAGAGATCGGTGGTCTCGTGTCCACTTAATAGTGAGATCTGTGGTCTCGTGCCCACTTTACAGAGAGATCTGTGGCCTCGTGTCCACTTTACAGGGAGATCTGTGGCCTCGCGTCCACTCTACGGGGAGATCTGTGGCCTCGCGTCCACTCTACAGAGAGATCTGTGGCCTCGCGTCCACTCTACAGAGAGATCTGTGGTCCTGTGTCCACTTTACAGAGAGATCTGTGGCCTCGTGTCCACTTTACAGGGAGATCTGTGGCCTCGCGTCCACTTTACAGAGAGATCTGTGGTCCTGTGTCCACTTTACAGAGAGATCTGTGGCCTCGCGTCCACTTTACAGGGAGATCTGTGGCCTCGCGTCCACTTTACAGGGAGATCTGTGGCCTCGCACCCACTTTACAGGAAGATCTGTGGCCTTGCGTCCACTTTACAGAGAGATCGGTGGTCCTGTGTCCACTTTACAGAGAGATCTGTGGCCTGGTGTCCACTTTACAGAGAGATATGTGGCCTCGTGTCCACTTTACAGAGAGATCGGTGGTCCTGTGTCCACTTTATAGGAAGATCTGTGGCTTCGCATCCACTTTACAGAGAGATCTGTGGTCCTGTGTCCACTTTACAGAGAGATCTGTGGTCCTGTGTCCACTTTACAGGGAGATCTGTGGCCTCGCGTCCACTTTACAGAGAGATCTGTGGCCTCGCGCCCACTTTACAGAGAGATCTGTGGCCTCTCGTCCACTTTACAGAGAGATCTGTGGCCTCGCGCCCACTTTACAGAGAGATCTGTGGCCTCTCGTCCACTTTACAGAGAGATCTGTGGCCTCGCGTCCACTTTACAGAGAGATCTGTGGCCTCGCGCCCACTTTACAGAGAGATCTGTGGCCTCTCGTCCACTTTACAGAGAGATCTGTGGCCTCGCGCCCACTTTACAGAGAGATCTGTGGCCTCTCGTCCACTTTACAGAGAGATCTGTGGCCTCGTGTCCACTTTACAGAGAGATCTGTGGCCTCGCGTCCACTTTACAGGGAGATCTGTGGCCTCGCGTCCACTCTACAGAGAGATCTGTGGCCTCGCGTCCACTCTACAGGGAGATCTGTGGCCTCGCGTCCACTCTACAGGGAGATCTGTGGCCTCGCGTCCACTCTACAGGGAGATCTGTGGCCTCGCGTCCACTCTACAGGGAGATCTGTGGCCTCGCGTCCACTCTACAGGGAGATCTGTGGCCTCGCACCCACTTTACAGGAAGATCTGTGGCCTCGCGTCCACTTTACAGGAAGATCTGTGGCCTCGCGTCCACTTTACAGAGAGATCTGTGGTCTCGCGTCCACTTTACAGAGAGATCTGTGGTCTCGTGTCCACCATTCACAGTAACTGGCCCAGGAAGGCAGCCCCATATCCGTCCATCGATGAACCTAGAACATGTAACACGTGGCACCTCCTGATAAACCTTCTCCGCAAGAGGCAGAAGCCACACCTGTGGGCAGGTGTCAGATGCATGAAGCCACGTAGCTGTGGCTGACCACGGAAGTCCCAGCACTTTGGGAGTTCGAGGAGGGTGGATCACGGGGTCAGGAGATCGAGACCAGCCTGGTCAACATGGTGAAACCCCGTCTCTACTAAAATACAAAAAATTAGCTGGGCACCGTGGCACGTGCCTGTAATCCCAGCTACTCGGGAGGCTGAGGCAGGAGAATTGCCTGAACCCAGGAGGCGGAGGTTGTGGTGACCCGAGATCTCGCCATTGCACTCCAGCCTGGGTAACGAGCGAAACTCCGTCAAAAAGAAAAAGAAAAAAAAAAAAAGAAAACAGAAAAAAAATTAGCCTGGTGTGGTGGTGGGTGCCTGTAATCTCAGCTACTCGGGAGGCTGAGGCAGGAGGATCACTTGAACCCGGAGGTGGAGGTTGCAGTGAGCCAAGATTGTGCCATTGCACTCCAGCCTGGGCGACAGAGCAAGACTCTGTCTAAAAAAAGAAAGAAAGAAGGAAAGAAAGAAAAGAAAGAAAGAAAGAAAGAGAAAGAAAGAAAGAAAGGAGAGAGGGAGGGAGGGAAGGAAGGAGGGAAAGAAGGAAGAAAAGGAAATTTAATACATGTCACATGTAATGTATGTGTTTCCCCATTCCATTAAGTCTCTAGTACCCGAAACGTACCAACTTTTAATAATACTGGGCTTATTTTATTTTACATTTTTATTGCATTTTAGATTTTGGGGTACATGTGCAGAACATGCAAGATAGTTGCATAGGTGCACACGTGGCAGTGTGATTTGCTGCCTTCCTCCCCTTCACCACATTGGGCATTAAAAAAATTTTTTTTTTTAAAATACAGAGAAAATGTGGCACATATACACCATGGAATACTATGCAGCCCTGAAAAAGGATGACTTCACGTTCTCTGCAGGGACAAGGATGAACCACCACATGTTGTCACTTATAGGCGGGTGTTGAACAAGGAGAACACATGGACACAGGGAGGGGAGCATCACACAGTGGGGTCTGTTGGGGGGAATAGGGGAGGGACAGCAGGGGGTGGGGAGTTGGGGGGAGAGAGCATGGGGAGAAATGCCAGATATAAGTGAAGGGGAGGAAGGCAGCAAATCCCACTGCCACGTGTGTCCCTATGCAACGATCCGGCATGTTCTTCACGTGTACCCCCAAAACCTAAAATGCAATAAAGACAAAATAAAACTTGAGGTGCTGCCATTTCCTTGCCTATGTCCAGGATCATGGGTCAGAAACCATTTCTTGTAAATCTATCGTTTTTGGGGGCGGAGTGTTCGCCGAGGGGGCATCGTGCCATTGCCCTCCAGCCTGGCAGCAACAGACAGAGACTTCCTCTTACAAAGAACGAAAGAAAGAAAAAAAAAAAGGAATAAAAACTCCCCCACACTTTGTCGCTGTATATTTTGAAAATAAGTCACGTTAGAAATTACAGAAAGTTGAAAGTTTCTAATAAAGACCAGCCTGGAAAAATAATTAAGTGACTTATTTGTAACTGTCCCCCCCCAAATCTCTCCTTCCGTCCGTCTGTTTTCCTCCGGGTGTGGCGGGGCCGGTTGTAGGAGGAGTAACAAGTATTAAATTTTATTTTTTTTAATTTTTTCTTGAGACGGAGTTTCGCTCTTGTCACCCAGGCTGGAGCGCAATGGCGCGATCTCGGCTCACCGCAGCCTCCGCCTCCCGGGTTCAAGGGATCCTCCTGCCTCAGCCTCCCGAGTAGCTGGAATTACAGGCACGAACCACCACGCCCAGGTAATTTTTTGTATTTTTGGTAGAGACGGGGTTTCATCATGTTGACCGGGATGGTCTCGAACTCCTGACCTCGTGATCCACCCGCCTCGGCCTCCCAAAGTGCTGGGATGACAGGCCTGAGCCACCGCGCCCGGCCCCTTAATCCAACATCAAAAAAAAAAAAAAAAAAAGAAAAAGAAAAAGAAAGAAAATGGTGCCATGACTATAAATTTGCTCTGCTTCTCTGGTCTGAAGTCGGGGTCACAGAAATGGAGTTTCTCATATTTCTAAGGGAACGTGAGTTTGAAAAACCGGAATTGTTCTGCACACAAGGGCAGAAAAGCAAACAGCGCATGTCCTCACTCAGAACTGGGTGTTGGACACGGAGAGCACGTGGACACAGGGTGGGAGCAACACACGCTGGGGCCTGTCGGGGTGCTGGGGAAGTGGGGGAGGGATAGCAGGGGGTGGGGGTGCTGGGGAGGGATAGCAGGGGGTGGGGGTCCTGGGGAGGGATGGCAGGGGGTGGGGGTGCTGGGGAGGGATAGCAGGGGGTGGGGGGATAGGGGAGGGATAGCAGCGGGTGGGGGTGCTGGGGAGGGATAGCAGGGGGTGGGGGTGCTGGGGAGGGATAGCAGGGGGTGGGGGTCCTGGGGAGGGATGGCAGTGGGTGGGGTGCTGGGGAGGGATAGCAGGGGGTGGGGTTGCTGGGGAGGGATAGCAGGGGGTGGGGGTGCTGGGGAGGGATGGCAGGGGGTGGGGGTGCTGGGGAGGGATGGCAGGGGGTGGGGGTGCTGGGGAGGGATAGCAGGGGGTGGGGGTGCTGGGGAGGGATGGCACGGGGTGGGGGTGCTGGGGAGGGATAGCAGGGGGTGGGGGTGCTGGGGAGGGATAGCAGGGGGTGGGGGTCCTGGGGAGGGATGGCAGGGGGTGGGGGTGCTGGGGAGGGATGGCAGGGGTGGGGGTGCTGGGGAGGGATGGCAGGGGGTGGGGGTGCTGGGGAGGGATAGCAGGGGGTGGGGGTGCTGGGGAGGGATAGCAGGGGGTGGGGGGATAGGGGAGGGATAGCAGATAGGGGAGGAATAGCAGGGGGTGGGGGGATAGGGGAGGGATAGCAGGGGGTGGGGGTATAGGGGAAGGATAGCAGGGGGTGGGGGTGCTGGGGAGGGATAGCAGGGGCTGGGGGTGCTGGGGAGGGATGGCAGGGGGTGGCGGTCCTGGGGAGGGATGGCAGGGGGTGGGGGTGCTGGGGAGGGATGGCAGGGGTGGGGGTGCTGGGGAGGGATGGCAGGGGGTGGGGGTCCTGGGGAGGGATAGCAGGGGGTGGGGGTGCTGGGGAGGGATAGCAGGGGCTGGGGGTGCTGGGGAGGGATAGCAGGGGCTGGGGGTGCTGGGGAGGGATAGCAGGGGCTGGGGGTGCTGGGGAGGGATGGCAGGGGGTGGGGGTGCTGGGGAGGGATAGCAGATAGGGGAGGAATAGCAGGGGGTGGGGGGATAGGGGAGGGATAGCAGGGGGTGGGGGGAGTAGGGGAGGGATAGCAGGGGGTGGGGGTGCTGGGGAGGGATAGCAGATAGGGGAGGAATAGCAGGGGGTGAGGGGATAGGGGAGGGATAGCAGGGGGTGGGGGTGCTGGGGAGGGATAGCAGGGGGTGGGGGGATAGGGGAGGGATAGCAGGGGGTGGGGGGAGTAGGGGAGGGATAGCAGGGGGTGGGGGTGCTGGGGAGGGATAGCAGATAGGGGAGGAATAGCAGGGGGTGGGGGGACTAGGGGAGGGATAGCAGGGGGTGGGGAGATAGGGGAGGGATAGCAGGGGATGGGGGAGTAGGGGAGGGATATCAGGGGTTGGGGGGCTGGGGAAGTATAGTGCAGGGCGTGGTGGGATAGGGGAGGGATAGCAGGGGGTGGGGGGAGTAGGGGAGGGATAGCAGGGGGTGGGGGTGCTGGGGAGGGATAGCAGGGGGTGGGGGGAGTAGGGGAGGGATAGCAGGGGGTGGGGGGAGTAGGGGAGGGATAGCAGTGGGTGGGCGGTCTAAGGGAGGGATAGCAGTGGGTGGGGGGATAGGGAAGGGATAGCAGTGGGTGGGGGGATAGGCAAGGGATAGCTAGGGGTGGGGGGATAGGGGAGGGATACCAGGGGGTGGGGGGATAGGGGAGGGATAGCTGGGGGTGGGGGGATAGGGGAAGGATAGTGGGGTGTGGGGACTACGGGAGTGATAATAGGGAGTGGGGGTTAGTGGAGGGACAGCAGGGGTTGGGGGGATAGGGGAGGGATAGCAGGGGTGGGGGGATAGGGGAGGGATAGCAGGGGTGGGGGGATAGGGGAGGGATAGCAGGGGTGGGGGGAGAGGGGAGGGATAGCAGGGGTGGGGGGATAGGGGAGGGATAGCTGGGGGTGTGGGACTAAGGGAGGGATAGGTGGGGGTGGGGCAATAGGGGCGGGATGGCAGATTGTGGGGGGCTAAGGGGGGAATAGCAGGGGTTGGGGGACAGGGGAGGGATAGGAGGGGTAGGGGGCCTGGGGAGGGATAGCAGGGGTGGGGGGTAGGGGAGAGATACCAGGGGTTGGGGGGCTGGGGGGGGATAGCAGAAAGGTGTAAACTCTGAGGACCTTCGGCGTCTGTGGGTCCCTAGAGGAGCATCGATTGATTTCTGACGGAATCTATGTGGGACTCTCGAGTTGGGGTCTTGGAGTTGGGCCTGCCCTAAACCGGGGCTACGGCTCCGGTCACGTCGAGACATTAAGTCACACGTGCCTTCCTGTGACCACATGTTCTCATTGTTCAACACCCGCCTGTCGGAGAGAACTTGGGGTGTTTTCATTTTCTGCTCTGCTATCAGTTTCTCCACGTTCCTGCAGAGGACACGGACTCGTCCTTTTTCATGGCCGCATACTATTCCATGGTGTACATAGATGTCCCGCATTTCATATGTTTGTTGGCCTCCTATATGTATCACCCTCCCCAACCCTCCCCGCTGTCCCTCCCCGAGTCCCCCCCATGCAGACCCCACTGTGTGAGGCTCCCCTCCCTGTGTCCGTCTGTTCTCACTGTTCAACACCCGCCCATGAGTGAAAACACGTGGAGTTTGATTTTCTGTTCTTGTGTCCGTTTGCCGAGAATGACGGTTTTCAGGTTCATCCACATCCCTGGAAAGAACATGAAACCATCCTTTTTCGCGGCTGCGTAGTATTCCACGGTGTCTATGTGCAAATTCTTTTTTTGTTTTTTTTTTTGTTTCCTTGTTTCTAACGGAGTCTCGTTCTGTCACCCAGGCACGATGTCACCTCACCTGCAACCTCCGCCTCTCGGGTTCAAGCGATTCACCCGCCTCCGTGTACTGAGTAGCTGGGGTTACAGGCAGGTGCCGCCACACCTGACTAATTTTTCTATCTGTAGTAGAAACAGAGTTTCAGCACATTGGCCAGGCTGGTCTCGAACTCCTGACCGAAGGGGATCCGCCCGCCTCGGCCTCCCGAAGTGCTGGGATTACAGGTGTGAGCCGTGACGCCCCAGTCCCTGTGTCCCTTTTATAAGAGCCACACTGGCTAGTTAATCAACAGAGATTTATCGGTCACAGTTCTGGAGGCTGGAAGATCGAGATCAACATGGAGTTTCACTGGGTCGCCCGGGCTGGAGGGCGGTGGTGTGATCTCAGCTCACTGCGGTGTCTGCCTCTTGGGTTCAAGGCATTCTTGTGCCTCAGTCTACCAAGTAGCTGGAACCAGTCGCCCAGACAATTTTTTTCTATTTTTGGTAGAGACGGGGTTTTGCCAAGTGGGCCAGGCTGGTCTTGAACTCCCGACCTCAGGTGATCCACCCGCCTCAGTTATTTTGTGTTCAACTTACGTTGTTCAGCTGAGGAAATGACTGACATCTCCCGCACAGGGACTGAGGGCCGGGCGCGGTGGCTCAAGCCTGTGGTCCCAGCACTTTGGGAGGCCGAGGGCGGGTGGATCACGAGGTCAGGAGTTCGAGACCATCCCGGTCAACACGGTGAAACCCCGTCTCTACTAAAAATACAAAAAATTAGCCAGGCACGGTGGCGGGTGCCTGTAATCCCAGGTACTGGGGAGACTGAGGCAGGAGAATTGCCTGAACCCAGGACGCGGAGGTTGCGGTGAGCCGAGATCGCGCCATTGCACTCCAGCCTGGGTGACAACAGCAAAACTCCTTTTCAAAAAAATAAAAATAGAAATAAAATAAAAATAAATAAATAAATAAAGAGTCGTGACCTGATTCCCTGGACACTTTGGATTAAAGTCTAATTTTTTTTTTTTTTTTGATGGATTCTCGCTCTCTCACCCACGCTGGGGAGCAGTGGTGAGATCTCAGCTCACCGCAACCTCCGCCTCCCGGGTTCAGGCGATTCTCCTGCCTCAGTCTCCCCAGCAGCTGGGATTACAGGCACGCGCCACCATGCCCAGCTAATTTTTTGTATTTTTGGTAGAGACCGGGTTTCACCATGTTGACCGGGATGGTCTCGATCTCTTGACCTCGTGATCCACCCACCTCGGCCTCCCAAAGTGCTGGGATGAGAGGCGTGAGCCACCGCGCCCGGCCTCCCCGTCTGGTTTTAAGAAGAATATTTCTCTTCACTTTACCAAGGTTTTCAAAAAACTCAATGTTTTTTTTTTTTTTTTGAGATGGATTTTCTGTCTGTCTCCCAGGCTGGAGTACAATGGCGCGATCTCGGCTCACCGCAACCTCCGCCTCCCGGGTTCAAGAGATTCTCCTGCCTCAGCCTCCCGAGTAGCTGGGATTACAGGCACCTGCCACCACGCCCGGCTAATTTTTTTTATTTTCGGTAGACACGGGGTTTCTCCATGTCGGCCAGGCTGGTCTCGAACCCCTGACCTCAGGGAATCCCCTCTCCTTGGTCTCCCGAAACGCTGGGATTGCAGGTGTAGGCAAAGATGACACGTCTGACCCATCGCTTCCGGCCAAGTCAACTTTATTTCACCAAGCGCATCTACCGCACTTAATAAATATTTTGAAATTTTCTTTTATTTGGGAATGTGAGGAATCCTGCCTTTGTTTTTTTTTTTTTTTTAATTTTCCTAGTGAGAGCAGAGCAGGCTAAGACCTTTATTTTTGGTAAAATCTCGTATACAGTTTTTCTGCAGTATTTTTAATTATCAGGAAGTTTTTTTTTAAATAGGAAGAGGGTGGTGTATTTATCCAGAGGACTATAAATCGTTCCACTATAAGGACACACGCACACGAATGTCCACTGTGGCACAGTTCACAATAGCAAAGACCTGGAACCAACCCAAATTGCCCATCGACAATAGACAGGACAGGGAAAATGTGGCACATGCACACCGTGGAATACTACGCAGCCATGAAAAAGGTTGAGTTCCCGTCCTTTGCAGGGACGTGGATGAAGCTGGAAACCGTCATTCTCGGCAAACTGACACGAGAACAGAAAACCAAACGCCGCTTGTGTTTTTTTTTTTTTTATGTACGAAATATTGATTTTTATTTTTATTTTTTATTTATTTTGGTTGCGTTCTTTTTAGGTTTTGGGGGTACATGTGCAGAACATGCGAGATTGCTGAGTAGGTGCAACGTGGCAGAGTGTTTCGCTGCCTTCCTCCCCTTCACCCACGTTTGTCATTTCTCCCCAGGCTATCCCTCCCCAGCTCCCCCCCACCGCTGTCCCTCCCCTATTCCCCCCAATAGACCCCAGTGTGTAGTGCTCCCCTCCCTGTGTCCACGTGTTCTCATGGTTCATCACCCGCCTATGTTCTCCGTGATAGCCACGTGTTGAAGGACGAGAACACGTGGACACAGGGAGGGGAGCACTACACACTGGGATCTGTTGGGGGGAACAGGGGAGGGACAGTGGGGGGTGGGGACGTGGGGAGCAATAGCATGGGGAGAAGGAAATGCCAGATATAGTGGATGGGGAGGAAGGCAGCAAATCACACGGCCACGTGTGTGTTTCTGAGTGTATCTGTGTGTGTGTCTGTGGTCTGTATGTGTCTCTGTGTGTGCGTCTTTGTGAGTCTGTGTCTGTATATGTGTATATGTCTGTGTGTCTGCGTGTGTCTGTGTGTGTCTGTGTATGTGTGTGTGTCTGTGTGTGTCTCTGTCTGTGTGTGTGTCTCTGAGTGTATGTGTGTGTCTGTGCTCTGTATGTGTCTCTGTGTGTGCATCTGTGTGTGTCTGTGTGTGTCTGTGTCTCTCTGTGTGCATCTTTGTGAGTCTGTGTCTGTATATGTGTATATGTCTGTGTGTCTGCGTGTGTCTGTGTGTGTCTGTGTATGTGTGTGTTTGTCTGTGTGTGTCTGTGTATGTGTGTGTCTGATTGTATCTGTGTGTGTGTCTGTGGTCTGTGTCTCTGTGTGTGTCTCTGAGTGTATCTGTGTGCATCTGTCTGTGTCTGTATATATGTATATGTCTGTGTGTCCCTGTGTGTCTGTGTCTGTATATGTGTATATGTCTGTGTGTCCCTGTGTGTGTGCGTGTGTATCTGTGTATGTGTGTGTGTCTGTATATGTGTGTATGTCTGTGTGTCTCTGTCTCTGTGTGTGTCTGTGTCTGTATATGTGTATATGTCTGTGTGTCCCTGTGTGTCTGTGTGTGTCTGTGTCTGTATATGTGTATATGTCTGTGTGTGTGTCTGTGTGTGTCTGTATATGTGTATATGTCTGTGTGTGTGTCTGTGTGTGTGTCTGTATATGTGTATATGTCTGTGTGTCCCTGTGTGTTTGTGTGTCTCTGTGTATGTGTGTCTGTATATGTGTATATGTCTGTGTGTCCCTGTGTGTCTCTGTGTGTCTGTGTCTGTATATGTGTATATGTCTGTGTGTCCCTGTGTGTTTGTGTGTGTGTCTGTGTGTGTGTCTGTATATGTGTATATGTCTGTGTGTCCCTGTGTGTGTGTGTCTGTATATGTGTATATGTCTGTGTGTCCCTATGTGTCCCTGTGTGTTTGTGTGTGTCTGTGTCTGTGTCTGTATATGTGTATATTTCTGTGTGTCCCTGTGTGTCTGTGTGTGTGTCTGTATATGTGTATATGTCTGTGTGTCCCTGTGTGTTTGTGTGTCTCTGTATATGTGTGTGTCTGTATATGTGTATATGTCTGTGTGTCCCTGTGTGTCTGTGTGTGTCTGTCTGTATATGTGTATATGTCTGTGTGTCCCTGTGTGTTTGTGTGTGTGTCTGTGTGTGTGTCTGTATATGTGTATATGTCTGTGTGTGTGTCTGTATATGTGTATATGTCTGTGTGTCCCTATGTGTCCCTGTATGTTTGTGTGTGTCTGTCTGTGTCTGTATATGTGTATATGTCTGTGTGTCCCTGTGTGTTTGTGTGTCTCTGTGTATGTGTGTGTCTGTATATGTGTATATGTCTGTGTGTCCCTGTGTGTCTGTGTGTGTCTGTGTGTGTCTGTGTCTGTATATGTGTATATGTCTGTGTGTCCCTGTGTGTTTGTGTGTGTGTCTGTGTGTGTGTCTGTATATGTGTATATGTCTGTGTGTCCCTGTGTGTCTCTGTGTCTCTGTGTGTGTCTGTGTCTGTATATGTGTATATGTCTGTGTGTCCCTGTGTGTTTGTGTGTGTGTCTGTGTGTGTGTCTGTATCTGTGTATATGTCTGTGTGTGTCTGTGTGTGTGTCTGTATATGTGTATATGTCTGTGTGTCCCTATGTGTCCCTGTGTGTTTGTGTGTGTCTGTGTCTGTGTCTGTATATATGTATATGTCTGTGTGTCCCTGTGTGTCTGTATATGTGTATATGTCTGTGTGTCCCTGTGTGTTTGTGTGTCTCTGTGTATGTGTGTGTCTGTATATGTGTATATGTCTGTGTGTCCCTGTGTGTCTGTGTGTGTCTGTGTGTGTCTGTCTGTATATGTGTATATGTCTGTGTGTCCCTGTGTGTGTGTGTCTGTATATGTGTATATGTCTGTGTGTCCCTATGTGTCCCTGTGTGTTTGTGTGTGTCTGTGTCTGTGTCTGTATATGTGTATATTTCTGTGTGTCCCTGTGTGTCTGTGTGTGTGTCTGTATATGTGTATATGTCTGTGTGTCCCTGTGTGTTTGTGTGTCTCTGTGTATGTGTGTGTCTGTATATGTGTATATGTCTGTGTGTCCCTGTGTGTCTGTGTGTGTCTGTGTGTGTCTGTCTGTATATGTGTATATGTCTGTGTGTCCCTGTGTGTTTGTGTGTGTGTCTGTGTGTGTCTGTATATGTGTATATGTCTGTGTGTCCCTGTGTCTCTGTGTCTCTGTGTGTGTCTGTGTCTGTATATGTGTATATGTCTGTGTGTCCCTGTGTGTTTGTGTGTGTGTCTGTGTGTCTGTCTGTATCTGTGTATATGTCTGTGTGTGTCTGTGTGTGTGTATCTGTATATGTGTATATGTCTGTGTGTCCCTATGTGTCCCTGTGTGTTTGTGTGTGTCTGTGTCTGTGTCTGTATATGTGTATATGTCTGTGTGTCCCTGTGTGTCTGTGTGTGTCTGTGTCTGTATATGTGTATATGTCTGTGTATCCTTGTGTGTTTGTGTGTGTCTGTGTGTGTGTCTGTATATGTGTATATGTCTGTGTGTCCCTGTGTGTCTCTGTGTCTCTGTGTGTGTCTGTGTCTGTATATGTGTATATGTCAGTGTGTCCCTGTGTGTCTGTGTGTGTGTGTCTGTATATGTGTATATGTCTGTGTGTCCCTGTGTGTTTGTGTGTGTCTGTGTCTGTATATGTGTATATGTCTGTGTGTCCCTGTGTGTTTGTGTGTGTGTCTGTGTCTGTATATGTGTATATGTCTGTGTGTACCTGTGTGTCTCTGTGTCTGTGTCTGTATATGTGTATATGTCTGTGTGTCTATGTGTGTGTGTCTGTGTGTGTGTGTCTGTATATGTGTATATGTCTGTGTGTCCCTGTGTGTCTCTGTGTCTGTGTGTGTCTGTATATGTGTATATGTCTGTGTGTCCCTGTGTGTCTCTGTGTCTGTGTGTGTGTCTGTATATGTGTATATGTCTGTGTGTCCCTGTGTGTCTCTGTGTCTGTGTGTGTGTCTGTATATGTGTATATGTCTGTGTGTCTATGTGTGTGTGTCTGTGTGTGTGTGTCTGTATATGTGTATATGTCTGTGTGTCCCTGTGTGTCTCTGTGTCTGTGTGTGTCTGTATATGTGTATATGTCTGTGTGTCCCTGTGTGTCTCTGTGTCTGTGTGTGTGTCTGTATATGTGTATATGTCTGTGTGTCTGTGTGTGTCTGTGTCTGTATATGTGTATATGTCTGTGTGTCTGTGTGTGTCTGTATATGTGTATATGTCTGTGTGTCCCTGTGTGTCTCTGTGTGTCTGTGTGTCTGTGTCTGTATATGTGGATATGTCTGTGTGTCCGTGTGTCTGTGTGTGTCTGTGTCTGCATATGTGTATATGTCTGTGTGTCTGTGTGTGTCTGTATATGTGTATATGTCTGTGTGTCCCTGTGTGTCTGTGTGTGTCTGTGTCTGTATATCTGGGTATGTCTGTGTGTCTCTGTGTCTCTGTGTGTGTGTCTGTTGTGTACCTACGCAACAGTCCTGCATGTTCTTCACGTGTACCCCAAAACCTAAAATTCATTTAAAAAAACAACAACAACCACCTCACGTCATCTGCGTCACGTCCTGGGGTACAGTGGATTCCAAAGGGACGCAGGACTTTGCAACAGAACAGAAGCAGATGAGGGACATTTGGGGGCGACCGGTCACACGGCCAACAGGGTTTCGGGGTGTCACCCCACGCTGCTCCTCTCCCCCTGCTCCCCGCGTTTCTTCGAAGCTGTTAAGGATTTAGGCTCGTTAAGCACCTTTCACGGAACAATAACAGGGGAGAAACCCTGGAAGTCGACCGAGCCTGCAATTCGGGGGGCCACGTGGCGGGTGCACGTCACCCTAATTCGAACCAACACATCACAACCTTCCCGCCAACGGGGTGAATTGCTGTAACACGACCTGATTGTTGATTACAGGGTCGACGTGAGGGGAGGAGGCTGAGAGCCATCAGCCTGCATCACGCCGGGGACCCCGACGGCCCTCGCCAGGCGGCAGAACCCCGGGTCACCGAGGACGCCGTGTGCGCGGCCGGATGGGCAGGGAGACAGGTTTTCTTTTTAAATCGTGGGGAAGGAGTTCGGAACCGGGGTCACCTTTGAGGGTGTGTGTGTGTCTGTGTGTGTGTTTGTGTCTCTGTGTGTGTGTCTGTGTGTGTGTTTGCATCTCTGTGTGTGTCTGTGTGTGTGTCTGTGTCTGTGTGTGTCTGTGTCTGTGTGTGTGTCTGTGTGTGTGTCTGTGTGTGTGTGTCTGTGTGTGTGTGTCTGTGGGTGTGTCTGTGTGTCTGTGGGTGGGTGTATCTGTGTCTCTGTGTGTGTGTCTGTGTGTGTGTGTGTGTCTGTGTGTGTGTCTGTGTGTGTGTCTGTGTCTGTGTGTGTGTCTGTGTCTCTGTGTCTGTGTGTGTGTCTGTGTGTGTGTCTGTGTGTGTCTGTGTCTGTGTGTGTCTGTGTGTGTGTCTGTGTCTCTGTGTGTCTCTGGGTGTGTCTGTGTCTCTGTGTGTGTGTCTGTGTTTGTGTGTCTGTGGCTGTGCCTGTGTCTCTGTGTCTCTGTATCTCTGTCTCTGTGTGTGTGTCTGTGGGTCTGTGTCTCTGTGTGTCTGTGTGTCTCTGTGTGTGTGTGTGTGTGTCTGTGTGTCTGTGGGTGGGTGTATCTGTGTCTCTGTGTGTGTGTGTCTGTGTCTCTGTGTGTGTGTCTGTGTCTCTGTGCTGTGTGTGTGTCTGTGTTTGTGTGTCTGTGGGTGTGCCTGTGTCTCTGTATCTCTGCGTCTGTGTGTCTGTGTCTGTGTGCGTGTCTGTGGGTCTGTGTCTCTGTGTGTGTGTCTGTGTGTGTCTGTGTGTGTGTCTCTGTGTGTATGTGTCTGTGTTTGTGTGTCTGTGATTCTGTGCGTGTGTCTCTGTGTCTGTGGGTGTGTCTCTGTCTCTGTGTGTTTGTGTTTCTCTGTGTCTCTGTGTGTGTGTGTCTGTGTCTGTGTGTGTGTCTGTGTTTGTGTGTATGTGGGTGTGTCTGTGTGTCTGTGGGTGGGTGTATCTGTGTGTCTGTGTCTCTGTGTGTGTGTGTCTGTGTCTGTGTGTGTGTCTGTGTCTGTGTCTCTGTGTGTGTGTCTGTGCGTCTGTGGGTGGGTGTATCTGTGTGTGTGTCTGACTGTGTGTGTCTGTGTGTGTGTCTCTGTGTCTGTGGGTGTGTCTGCGTCTCTGTGTGTGTGTGTGTCTGTGGGTGGGTGTATCTGTGTGTCTGTGTCTCTGTGTGTGTGTCTGTGTTTGTGTGTCTGTGTCTCTGTGTGTGTGTCTGTGTTTGTGTGTCTGTGTCTCTGTGTGTGTGTCTGTGTTTGTGTGTCTGTGTGTGTGTCTGTGGGTGGGTGTATCTGTGTGTCTGTGTCTCTGTGTGTGTGTCTGTGTTTGTGTGTCTGTGTGTGTGTCTGTGATTCTGTCTGTGTGTGTCTGTGTCTGTGTGTGTCTCTGTGTGTGTGTCTGTGTTTGTGTCTCTGTCTGTGTGTCTGTGGGTGGGTGTATCTGTGTGTCTGTGTCTCTGTGCGTGTGTCTGACTGTGTGTGTCTATGTGTGTGTCTGTGGGTGGGTGTATCTGTGTGTCTGTGTCTCTGTGCGTGTGTCTGACTGTGTGTGTCTATGTGTGTGTCTGTGGGTGGGTGTATCTGTGTGTCTGTGTCTCTGTGTGTGTGTCTGTGTGTGTGTCTGTGGGTGGGTGTATCTGTGTGTCTGTGTCTCTGTGTGTGTGTCTGACTGTGTGTGTCTCTGTGTGTGTGTCTGACTGTGTGTGTCTGTGTGTGTGTCTGTGGGTGGGTGTATCTGTGTGTCTGTGTCTCTGTGTGTGTGTCTGACTGTGTGTGTCTCTGTGTGTGTGTCTGTGGGTGGGTGTATCTGTGTGTCTGTGTCTCTGTGTGTGTGTCTGTGTGTGTGTCTGTGTGTGTGTCTGTGGGTGGGTGTATCTGTGTGTCTGTGTCTCTGTGTGTGTGTCTGACTGTGTGTGTCTCTGTGTGTGTGTCTGACTGTGTGTGTCTGTGTGTGTGTCTGTGGGTGGGTGTATCTGTGTGTCTGTGTCTCTGTGTGTGTGTCTGTGTTTGTGTCTCTGTCTGTGTGTCTGTGGGTGGGTGTATCTGTGTGTCTGTGTCTCTGTGTGTGTGTCTGACTGTGTGTGTCTGTGTGTGTGTCTGTGGGTGGGTGTATCTGTGTGTCTGTGTCTCTGTGTGTGTGTCTGACTGTGTGTGTCTGTGTGTGTGTCTGTGGGTGGGTGTATCTGTGTGTCTGTGTCTCTGTGTGTGTGTCTGACTGTGTGTGTCTGTGTGTGTGTCTGTGGGTGGGTGTATCTGTGTGTCTGTGTCTCTGTGTGTGTGTCTGACTGTGTGTGTCTCTGTGTGTGTGTCTGACTGTGTGTGTCTGTGTGTGTGTCTGTGGGTGGGTGTATCTGTGTGTCTGTGTCTCTGTGTGTGTGTCTGTGTTTGTGTCTCTGTCTGTGTGTCTGTGGGTGGGTGTATCTGTGTGTCTGTGTCTCTGTGTGTGTGTCTGACTGTGTGTGTCTGTGTGTGTGTCTGTGGGTGGGTGTATCTGTGTGTCTGTGTCTCTGTGTGTGTGTCTGACTGTGTGTGTCTGTGTGTGTGTCTGTGGGTGGGTGTATCTGTGTGTCTGTGTCTCTGTGTGTGTGTCTGACTGTGTGTGTCTGTGTGTGTGTCTGTGGGTGGGTGTATCTGTGTGTCTGTGTCTCTGTGTGTGTCTGACTGTGTGTGTCTCTGTGTGTGTGTCTGACTGTGTGTGTCTGTGTGTGTGTCTGTGGGTGGGTGTATCTGTGTGTCTGTGTCTCTGTGTGTGTGTCTGACTGTGTGTGTCTCTGTGTGTGTGTCTGACTGTGTGTGTCTGTGTGTGTGTCTGTGGGTGGGTGTATCTGTGTGTCTGTGTCTCTGTGTGTGTGTCTGACTGTGTGTGTCTCTGTGTGTGTGTCTGACTGTGTGTGTGTGTGTGTCTGTGGGTGGGTGTATCTGTGTGTCTGTGTCTCTGTGTGTGTGTCTGACTGTGTGTGTCTCTGTGTGTGTGTCTGACTGTGTGTGTCTGTGTGTGTGTCTGTGGGTGGGTGTATCTGTGTGTCTGTGTCTCTGTGTGTGTGTCTGACTGTGTGTGTCTCTGTGTGTGTGTCTGACTGTGTGTGTGTGTGTGTCTGTGGGTGGGTGTATCTGTGTGTCTGTGTCTCTGTGTGTGTGTCTGTGTTTGTGTCTCTGTGTGTGTGTCTGTGGGTGGGTGTATCTGTGTGTCTGTCTCTGTGTGTGTGTCTGACTGTGTGTGTCTCTGTGTGTGTGTCTGACTGTGTGTGTCTGTGTGTGTGTCTGTGGGTGGGTGTATCTGTGTGTCTGTGTGTCTGTGTGTGTGTCTGACTGTGTGTGTCTCTGTGTGTGTGTCTGACTGTGTGTGTTTGTGTGTCTGTGGGTGGGTGTATCTGTGTGTCTGTGTCTCTGTGTGTGTGTCTGACTGTGTGTGTCTTTGTGTGTCTCTGTGTCTGATATCACACATATACGTATCTGCCATTAGTCCTGTTCTCTGCAGAATCCTCACACACCTGCACGAATGGACACGTGTGACCTCCTGGCGGGCAGATGGCACAGCAAGGTCCGTTTCCTCCATGGCCTTCGGCTGAGAATACCCCTCGTGTCACAGGGGCGACCTCGGCATTCTCGCACCTGTGAACAAGAGGGTCCCTGTTTTTGGGAAGGAGGGAGGCGTCCACCCCTGCCCTGGGGTGACGTCGGTTGGGCTGCCCTTGCCTGATGACATGAAGGGTCCTGGTCTGGGGCCGGGGTCTCCCCGGGGACCCCAGACCTGTCCTTTTGAGACCCCCCCCCCAGGACTGGGGTCTTTCTGAGGATGGAATTCTCAGGAGAGGGACCCGGGGTAGCACTCGGAAGGCACAGCCCAGTCCTGTACAAAGACAGAGCCCACAGGCCGGGGTGACGCGGTCACTCTCGAGGTGCCCCTGGGCTGAGCTGGACGCCGGAAAATCGCAGGAAGATGCGTCCTCCGCTCTGCCCGTCCCACGTCTGCAGGGAGCGTGACAGGGGTTCCCTGGATTCTTTTTTTATTTATTAAGATTTGGGGACAGCCGCGCTCTGTTCTAGGAGAGAGTGGGCTCCATGCAGAGCTCAGCACAGACAGGCTCAGGTGCTCCTAACGCCCGGCTCAGACTGCATCAGGTTTCCATGATGGGTGCAGGTATTTCGTGCACAGGGACCTGGGCTCCCTGCAGAGCTCAGCACAGACAGGCTTGGGTGATGGTAACGCCCAGGTCACACGGCATCAGGTGTCCATGGTGGGTGGAGGTATTTGGTGCACAGGGATGTGGGCTCCCTGCAGACGTCACCACAGACAGGCTTGGGTGCTGGTAATACCCAGATCACACTACGTCAGGTGTGCATGGTGGGTGCAGGTATTTCGTGCACAGGGACCTGGGCTCCCTGCAGAGCTCAGCACAGACAGGCTTGGGTGCTCCTAACGCCTGGCTCAGACTGTGTCAGGTGTCCATGGTGGGTGCAGGTATTTTGTGCACAGGGACCTGGGCTCCCTGCAGAGCTCAGCACAGACAGGCTCGGGTGCTGCTAACGCCTGGCTCAGACTGAGTCAGGTGTCCATGGTGGGTGCAGGTATTTCATGCAAAGGGACGTGGGCTCCCTGCAGAGCTCACCACAGACACACTTGGGTGCTGCTAACGCCCGGCTCAGACTGAGTCAGGTGTCCATGGAGGGTGCAGGTATTTTGTGCACAGCGACCTGGGCTCCCTGCAGAGCTCAGCACAGACAGGCTTGGGTGCTGCTAACGCCCGGCTCAGACTGTGTCAGGTGTCCATGGAGGGTGCAGGTATTTTGTGCACAGCGACCTGGGCTCCCTGCAGAGCTCAGCACAGACAGGCTTGGGTGCTGGTAACGCCTGGCTCAGACTGCGGCAGGTGTCCATGGTGGGTGCAGGTATTTGGTGCACAGGGACCTGGGCTCCCTGCAGAACTGACCACAGACAGTCTTGGGTGCTGGTAACGCCCAGCTCAGACTGAGTCAGGTGTCCATGGTGGGTGCAGGTATTTCATGCACAGGGATGTGGGCTCCCTGCAGAGCTCACCACAGACACACTTGGGTGCTGCTAACACCTGGCTCAGACTGAGTCAGGTGTCCATGGAGGGTGCAGGTATTTCGTGCACAGCGACCTGGGCTCCCTGCAGAGCTCAGCACAGACAGGCTTGGGTGCTGGTAATGCCCGGCTCAGACTGAGTCAGGTGTCCAGGGTGGGTGCAGGTATTTTGTGCACAGGGACCTCAGGTGGTCCGTCTCCGTCACCGTTTCATGGGGTCTCGCTCTGTTGCCCAGGCTGGAGTGCAGTGGCAACATCTCGGCTCACCGCAGCGTCCGCCTCCCGGGTTCGAGGAATTCTCCTGCCTCAGCCTCCCAAGGAGCTGGGCTTCCAGGTGTTTACCCCCATGGCTGACACGTTTTTGTATATTTAGTAGAGACGGGGTTTCACCATGTTGGGGCAGGCTGGTCTCGAACTCCTGACCTCAGGTGATCCACACACCTCGGCCTCCCAAAGTGCTGGGGTGACAGGTGAGGGGCATGCCCCCAGCTGATTTTTTTTATATTTTTAGTAGAGACGGGGTTTCACCAAGTTGGCCAGGCTGGTCTCGAACTCCTGACCTCGTGATCCACACACCTCGGCCTCCCAAAGTGCTGGGGTGACAGGAGTGAGCCACCGTGTCCAGCCATGTGTGTTTCAAACGTGGACAAGTGCCGTGTTTTTTGTTTTTGGGGGGGGTGACAGAGTTTCGATCTTGTTACCCAGGCTGGAGTGCAATGGCGCGATCTCAGCTCACTGCAACCTCCGCCTCCTGGGTTTAGGCAATTCTCCTGCCTCAGTTTCCCCAGTAGCTGGGATTACAGGCACGCGCCACCGTGCCCGGCTAATTTTTTGGTATTTTTAGTAGAGACGGGGTTTCACCATGTTGACCAAGGTGGTCTCGATCTCTTGACCTTGTGATCCACCCGCCTCGGCCTCCCAAAGCGCTGAGATGACAGGCCTGAGCCACCTAATTTTTATTTTAATTTTTATTTATTTTTGGAGACAGAGTCTCGCTCTATCCCCCAGGCTGGAGTTCAGCGGCACGACCTCAGCTCACGGTAACCTCTGCCTCCCGGGTTCAAGTGATTCTTCTGCCTCAGCCTCCTGAGGAGCTGGGACTACAGGTCCCATGCTCTCTAAAGACACAAAAGTCGGCCACACACCACTATGCCCGGCTAATTTTGCTATTTTTTTGTAGAGATGGGGTTTCACCATGTTGTCCAGGCTGGTCTCGAACTCCCGACCTCAGGGGATCCGCCCGCCTCGGCCTCCCAATGTGCTGGGATGATGGACTTGAGCCACGGGGAGCTGCACCTTTCAAGATGGCCGGCTGGCAACCTGGAAGAGAAGGACCCGGTTTTGGGGGAGTGATTGCAAACTACGTTTTCTAATAATTATGTGTATTAGAGGGAGAGTCGAGGACATGGATGCTCCTGAGGGCACGAACTGGGGCTCGGTTAGACACACAGAGGCCCGACCGGATAAAGCAAATGCGGTACATAGACACCATGGAATACTACGAAGCCATGAAAAAGGATGAGTTCACGTCCTCTTCAGGGATGTGGATCAAGGTGGAAACCGTCATCCTCAGCAAACTGAGACTAGAACAGAAAACCAAACGCCATGTGTTCTCAGCCATAAGTGGTTGTTGAACAATGAGAACACATGGACACAGGGAGGGGAAAGGCACACACTGGGGCCTGGGGGGTGGGGGGATTGGGGAGGGAGAGCAGGGGGTGGGGGATGGGGGAGGGAGAGCAGGGGGTGGGGGATGGGGGAGGGAGAGCAGGGGGTGGGGGGATTGGGGAGGGAGAGCAGGGGGTGGGGTGATAGGGGAGGGAGAGCAGGGGGTGGGGGGATGGGGGAGGGACAGCAGGGGGTTGGGGGATAGGGGAGGGACAGCAGGGGGTGGGGGATGGGGAGGGAGAGCAGGGGGTGCGGGATGGGGGAGGAAGAGCAGGGGGTGGGGGATGGGGAGGCAGAGCAGGGGGTGGGGAATGGGGGAGGGAGAGCAGGGGGTGGGGGATGGGGAAGCAGAGCAGGGGGTGGGGAGTGGGGGAGGGAGAGCAGGGGGTGGGGGATGGGGAGGCAGAGCAGGGGGTGGGGGATGGGGGAGGCAGAGCAGGGGGTGGGGGATGGGGGAGGCAGAGCAGGGGGTGGGGGATGGGGAGGCAGAGCAGGGGGTGGGGGATGGGGGAGGCAGAGCAGGGGGTGGGGGATGGGGAGGCAGAGCAGGGGGTGGGGGATGGGGGAGGCAGAGCAGGGGGTGGGGTGATAGGGGAGGGAGAGCAGGGGGTGGGGGGATGGGGGAGGGACAGCAGGGGGTTGGGGGATAGGGGAGGGACAGCAGGGGGTGGGGGATGGGGAGGGAGAGCAGGGGGTGCGGGATGGGGGAGGAAGAGCAGGGGGTGGGGGATGGGGAGGCAGAGCAGGGGGTGGGGAATGGGGGAGGGAGAGCAGGGGGTGGGGGATGGGGAAGCAGAGCAGGGGGTGGGGAGTGGGGGAGGGAGAGCAGGGGGTGGGGGATGGGGAGGCAGAGCAGGGGGTGGGGGATGGGGGAGGCAGAGCAGGGGGTGGGGGATGGGGGAGGCAGAGCAGGGGGTGGGGGATGGGGAGGCAGAGCAGGGGGTGGGGGATGGGGGAGGCAGAGCAGGGGGTGGGGGATGGGGGAGGCAGAGCAGGGGGTGGGGGATGGGGGAGGCAGAGCAGGGGGTGGGGAATGGGGGAGGGAGAGCAGGGGGTGGGGGATGGGGAAGCAGAGCAGGGGGTGGGGAGTGGGGGAGGGAGAGCAGGGGGCTGTGGATGGGGAGGCAGAGCAGGGGGTGGGGGATGGGGGAGGGAGAGCAGGGGGTGGGGGATGGGGGGCAGAGCAAGGGGTGGGGGATGGGGAGGCAGAGCAGGGGTGGGGGATGGGGAGGCGGAGCAGGGGGATGGGGGAGGGAGATCAGGGGGTGGGGGATGGGGGGCAGAGCAGGGGGTGGGGGATGGGGGGCAGAGCAAGGGGTGGGGGATGGGGAGGCAGAGCAGGGGTGGGGGATGGGGAGGCAGAGCAGTGGGTGGGGGATGGGGAGGGAGAGCAGGGGGTGGGGGGAAGGTAGGAAGGAGGGAAAGGAGGGAGGAGGGAGGAGGGAAGGAGGGACGGAAGGAGGGAGGGAAGGAGAAAGGTCCCAGCACTGTGGGAGGCCGAGGTGGGCGGATCACCTGAGGTCGGGAGTTCGAGACCAGCCTGGCCAACATTGTGAAACCCCATCTCTACTAAAAATACAAACATTAGTTTGTCAACCCAGCACTTTGGGAGGCCGAGGCGGGCGGATCACCTGAGGTCGGGAGTTCGAGACCGGCCTGGCCAACGTGCGGAAACCCTGTGTTTATGAGAAATACAGAAATGAGCTGTGCGTGATGGCGGGAGCCTGTAGTCACAGCTACTCGGGAGGCAGGAGAATCACTTGAACCCGGGAGGCAGAGGTTGCAATGAGCTGAGATCGCACCACAGCCGACCAGCCTGGGAGAAAGACTGAGACTCTCTGTCTCTCTCTCTATATATATAACCAAATGTATATATATATATATATATATTTTTTTTTACCAAATATATTTCAATATATTTGGTAAAAAAAAAAATATATATATATATTTTATTTGGAGATATATGAAATATATATAACCATATATATTTGGTAAAAAATATATATTTTTTATTTGGATATATACCAAATATGTATAACCAGATATATTTGGTAAAATATGAATATTTTTTATTTGGATATATATCAAATATATATATTTTATTTGGATATATACCAATTATATATAACCAAATATATTTGATAAAATATATATATATTTTTTTTATTTCGATATATACCAAATATATATAACCAACTATATTTGGTAAAATATATATAAATATTTTTTGGATATATACCAAATATATTTGGTAAAATATATCTATATTTTATTTGGATATATACCAAATATATTTGGTAAAATATATATATTTTTTATTTGGTTTTATATACATATATATATAAACCTAAATATATATATAACAAACTATTTATTTACCAAATATGTATTCACCAAATACATATATATATTTGCCAATTATATGTATATACTAATTATATATATATTTACATTTTTGGTATATAGATATATATTTGTTATATAAATATGTTGGTATATATTTATATACCAAATATATATGTATTCACCAAATATGTATATACATATTTACTAAAAATACATACGTATTTACTAATTATGTATATATTTATATTTACCAACTATACATTTACCAATTACATATAAATTTACCAATTGCATATATATATTTAGCAATTATATATGTTTATCAGATATAAATATATTCACCAAACATATATATATATTTACCAAATATACATTTATTTACCAAATATATATTTATTTGCCATATATATTTATCAAATGTATATTTACCATATATATACTTACTATATATATACTATATATATTTACTATATATATACACCATATAAATATATATAGTATATATAAATATATACTATTTATATATACTATATATAAATATATACTATTTATATATATAGTATATATAAATATATACATTTATATATAGTATATATAAATATATACTATTTATATATATAGTATATATAAATATATATTATTTATATATAGTATATATATAAATATTATATATATAAATATATATATAAATAGTATGTATATATTTATATACTATAAATATAAATATATATATTTATATTTGCTAAATATTAATATAATATATATTAATATATATAGTATATAAATATATATAGTATATATATTTGTATTTAAATTTATATTAAATTTAAATTTAATATATTATATATAATATAAATTATATATAATATCAATTTAAAAATATATATTTTGTAACTGGAGAAGCACGTGAAGGAGGAAAATGAGGGTCAGAGCCGTATTCTTGGAATTCTCTGGAATATGGTCTCCTAAGGTGAGAGGCGTCCTGAGCAGGTGGTGATTGGTCATCAATAACCCCCAGGTTGGTTGGATGTGACTTGCTGGTCCTCTCTGCTCTCAGTTTCCCACGAGGGTGAACACATGAGCAGACTGCACGGGTCTTTTTAGGTTCTCTGGAGACGCAGAGCCCCTCCAGGAACCCAGCTGAAGAGAAAGAAAGAGATCCATTAGGTTTCAGACACACATTGCTGCATCTGGGGGGTGAATCCCAGAGGTGGCCCCAAAATGCCATCCACGTCCCATGCTGTGTGTCAGTTTCTAGAAGGCCAAGCAGACAGGTCCCCAACTGGGCTGGGACATCCCTCACTTCTGAGCCTTTTCCGAATGCAGGGCTGCTGTCGAAATCCTGGCAAAATTATGTTTGCCATTCGGGTCCGAATTACAGATGCAGTGATTTCCCCACCGACCTCCCGATAAACAACGTGCTGATTCTCCACCTGGAAACACTGGTTCACATCCAGAATCTCGAGAGATGCGGACGTGCCCGGCGTTCACCTCTGTCTTCTCATCTGCTGACCACCAGGCCCTTCACAGAATATTCACCAAACATGTGTATATTCACCAAAGATACATATATGTTCACCAAGGGCACATATATGTTCACCAAAGACATATATATATATATTCACCAAAAATGTACATATATTCACCAAACATGTATATATATACACACACACATTCACCAGAGACACATATATATTCACCAAACATATGTATATTCACCAAAGATACATATATGTTCACCAAAGGCACATATATGTTCACCAAAGACATATATATATTCACCAAAAATGTACATATATTCACCAAAGATATATATATATACACACACATTCACCAGAGACACATATATATTCACCAAACATATGTATATTCACCAAAGATACATATATATTCACCAAAGACATATATATATATTCACCAAAAATGTACATATATTCACCAAAGATATATATATATACACACATTCACCAGAAACACATATATATTCACCAAACATATGTATATTCACCAAAGATATATATATACACATTCACCAAAGATACATATATATTCACCAAACATATGTATATTCACCAAAGATACATATATGTTCACCAAAGACACATATATGTTCACCAAAGACATATATATATTCACCAAAAATGTACATATATTCACCAAAGATATATATATATACACACACACATTCACCAGAGACACATATATATTCACCAAACATATGTATATTCACCAAAGATACATATATATTCACCAAAGACATATATATATATATATATATTCACCAAATATGTACATATATTCACCAAAGATATATATATATACACATTCACCAAACATACATATATATTCACCAAACATATGTATATTCACCAAAGACACATATATATTCACCAAAAATGTACATATATATATTCACCAAACATATATATATATACCAAAGACACATATATATTCACCAAAGACACATATATATTCACCAAATATATGTATATTCACCAAAGATACATATATGTTCGCCAAAGACACATATATGTTCACCAAAGACACATATATATTCACCAAAAATGTACATATATATATTTACCAAACATATATATATACCAAAGACACATATATATTCACCAAAGACACATATATATTCACCAAATATATGCATATTCACCAAAGATACATATATGTTCACCAAAGACACATATATGTTCACCAAAGACACATATATATTCACCAAAGACATATATATATTCACCAAAAATGTACATATATATATATTCACCAAAGATATATATATACACATTCACCAAAGATACATATATATTCACCAAACATATGTATATTCACCAAAGATACATATATATTCACCAAAGACATATATATATTCACCAAAAATGTACATATATTCACCAAAGATATATATATATACACATTCACCAAAGACACATATATATTCACCAAAGACATATATATATTCACCAAAAATGTACATATATATATTCACCAAACATATATATATATTCACCAAAGACACATATATATTCACCAAACATATGTATATTCACCAAAGACACATATATATTCACCAAAAATGTACATATATTCATCAAAGATATATATATATATATACACATTCACCAAAGACACATATATATTCACCAAACATATGTATATTCACCAAAGATACATATATATTCACCAGACACATATATATTCACCAAAAATGTACATATATTCACCAAAGATATATATATATACACATTCACCAAAGACACATATATATTCACCAAAGACATATGTATATTCACCAAAGATACATATATATTCACCAAACATATATATATATTCACCAAAGACACATATATATTCACCAAACATATGTATATTCACCAAAGACACATATATATTCACCAAAAATGTACATATATTCATCAAAGATATATATATATATACACATTCACCAAAGACACATATATATTCACCAAACATATGTATATTCACCAAAGATACATATATATTCACCAGACACATATATATTCACCAAAAATGTACATATATTCACCAAAGATATATATATATACACATTCACCAAAGACACATATATATTCACCAAAGACATATGTATATTCACCAAAGATACATATATATTCACCAAACATATATATATATTCACCAAAGACACATATATATTCACCAAACATATGTATATTCACCAAAGACACATATATATTCACCAAAAATGTACATATATTCATCAAAGATATATATATATATACACATTCACCAAAGACACATATATATTCACCAAACATATGTATATTCACCAAAGATACATATATATTCACCAGACACATATATATTCACCAAAAATGTACATATATTCACCAAAGATATATATATACACATTCACCAAAGACACATATATATTCACCAAAGACATATATATATTCACCAAAAATGTACATATATATATATTCACCAAACATATATATATATTCACCAAAGACACATATATATTAACCAAAAATGTACATATATTCATCAAAGATATATATATATATATATACACATTCACCAAAGACACATATATATTCACCAAACATATGTATATTCACCAAAGATACATATATATTCACCAGACACATATATATTCACCAAAAATGTACATATATTCACCAAATATATATATATACACATTCACCAAAGACACATATATATTCACCAAACATATGTATATTCACCAAAGATATATATATATATTCACCAAAGACACATATATATACACCAAAAATGTACATATATTCACCAAATATATATATATACACATTCACCAAAGACACATATATATTCACCAAAGACACATATATATTCACCAAACATATGTATATTCACCAAAGATACATATATATATTCACCAAAGGTATATATATATATTTTCAAAAAAGGTATATATATATATGTACATTCACCAAAGATATACACACATATTCACCAAAGATACATATATATATTCAGCAAACATATATATTTACCAAAGACATATATATATTCACCAAAGATATATGTATTCACCAAACATATGAATATATTCACCAAACCTATGTATATATTCAGCAAACATATATATATTCAGCAAACATATTTATATATTCACTAAAGATATATATATATATATTCACCAAAGAGAGAGATATATATTCACCAAAGATATATACACATATTCATCAAAGATATATATATATATATTCACTGAAGGTATATATATATATATATATTCACCAAAGATATACACATATAGTCACCAAAGAGATATATATATTCAACAAAGTTGTATATCTATATTCACCAAACATATGTATATATTCAGCAAACATATATATATATTCAGCAAACATATTAATATGTTCACCAAACATATATATATTTACCAAAGATATATATAATCACCAAAGACATATATATATTTACCAAAGATATATATATATATAATCACCAAAGACATATATATATTCACCAAAGATATATATATTCAGCAAAGATATATATATATTCACCAAAGTTGTATATATAAATTCACCAAACATATATATATATATTAAGCAAACATTTATATATTCACCAAAGATATATATATATTCACCAAAGATATATATATATATATTCAGTGAAGGTATATATATATTCACCAAAGATATACACATATATTCATCAAAGAGGTATATATATTCACTAAAGTTGTATATATATATTCACCAAACATATGTATATATTCAGCAAACATATATATATATTCAGCAAACATATTTATATGTTCACCAAACATATATATATTTACCAAAGATATATATATAAAATCACCAAAGACATATATATATTCACCAAAGATATATATATTCAGCAAAGATATATATATATTCACCAAAGTTGTATATATATATTCACCAAACATATATATATATATTAAGCAAACATTTATATATTCACCAAAGATATATATATATTCAGCAAACATATGTATATATATGTTCAGTGAAGGTATATATATATTCACCAAAGATATACACATATATTCACCAAAGATATATATATTCAACAAAGTTGTATATCTATATTCACCAAACATATGTATATATTCAGCAAACATATATATATATTCAGCAAACATATTTATATATTCACCAAACATATATATATTTACCAAAGATATATATATAAAATCACCAAAGACGTATATTCACCAAAGATATATATATATATAAAATCACCAAAGACGTATATATATTCACCCAAGATATATAGTCACCAAATACATATATTCACCAAAGATATATATATATTCAACAAAGTTGTATATATATATATTCACCAAACATATATATATATATATATTAAGCAAACATATTTATATATTCACCAAAGGTATCTATATATTCACCAAAGAGATATACATATATTCACCAAACATATATATATTTACCAAAGATATATATATAAAATCACTAAAGACATATATATATTCACCAAAGATATATATATTCAGCAAACATATTTATATATTCACCAAACATATATATATTTACCAAAGATATATATGTAAAATCACCAAAGACATATATATATTCACCAAAGATATATATATTCACCAAAGATATATATGTATTCACCAAAGTTGTATATATATATTCACCAAACATATATATATATATATATTAAGCAAACATTTATATATTCACCAAAGTTATATATATATTCACCAAAGATATATATATATATATTCAGTGAAGGTATATATAGATTCACCAAAGATATACACATATATTCACCAAAGATATATATATATTCACCAAAGTTGTATATATATATTCACCAGACATATGTATATATTCAGCAAACATATATACATATTCAGCAAACATATTTATATGTTCACCAAACATATATATATTTACCAAAGATACATATATAAAATCACCAAAGACATATATATATTCATCAAAGATATATATATTCACCAAAGATATATATATATTCACCAAAGTTGTATATATATATTCACCAAACATATATATGTATTAAGCAAACATTTATATATTCACCAAAGATATATATATATTCACCAAAGATATATATATATTCACTAAAGTTGTATATATATATTCACCAAACATATGTATATATTCAGCAAACATATATATATATTCAGCAAACATATTTATATGTTCACCAAACATATATATATTTACCAAAGATATATATATAAAATCACCAAAGACATATATATATTCACCAAAGATATATATATTCACCAAAGATATATATATATTCACCAAAGTTGTATATATATATATTCACCAAACATATATATATATATTAAGCAAACATTTATATATTCACCAAAGATATATATATATTCACCAAAGATATATATATATTCACTAAAGTTGTATATATATATTCACCAAACATATGTATATATTCAGCAAACATATATATATATTCAGCAAACATATTTATATGTTCACCAAACATATATATATTTACCAAAGATATATATATAAAATCACCAAAGACATATATATATTCACCAAAGATATATATATTCACCAAAGATATATATATATTCACCAAAGTTGTATATATATATATTCACCAAACATATATATATATATTAAGCAAACATTTATATATTCACCAAAGATATATATATATTCACCAAAGATATACACATATATTCACCAAAGAGATATATATATTCACTAAAGTTGTATATATATATTCACCAAAGATATATATATTCACCAAAGATATATATATATTCACCAAAGTTGTATATATATTCACCAAAGATATATATATATTCACCAAAGTTGTATATATATATTCACCAAACATATATATATATTAAGCAAAGATATTTATATATTCACCAAAGGTATCTATATATTCACCAAAGAGATATACATATATTCACCAAATATATATATATATTCACCAATGACATATATATTTACCAAATATACATATTCACGCATATATATATAGACTCTATGAAGTCAAGTTCTTGTTTCAACCTTACCAAGTCACTATTGTCATTTGTTATTATTTATTCATTTATTTATTTTGAGACAGAGTCTCCGTCTGTCACCCAGGCTGGAGTACAGTGGGGTGATCTCGGCTCACCACAACCTCCAGCTCCTGGGTTCAGCGATTCTCCTCGTTCTCCCGGGTTCAAGCCATTCTCCTGCCTCAGTCTCCCGAGTAGCTGGGATTACAGGCGCCCAGCACCGCGCCCGGCTAGTTTTTGTATTTTTTAGTAGAGATGGGGTCTGACTATGTTGGCCAGGCTGGTCTCGAACTCCTGACCCTGTGATCCGCCTGCCTGAGCCTCAGCCTTCGTTTGGTTGCTCCGGTTTTCTCGTTCTGCCGTTGGGTTTCTATTTCCTTCTCATTTTTTTCGCGGTGTCACGCGCTCAGGGAAATGTCATCTTTCTTCCATGCCTTTTTAAAATCAGATTACAACGTGACAGCCGATCAAATACCTTTTGTGTAACTAATAAAAACAAGACCGTTTCTGCTTTCACAATTCAGGCCCCGGATTCCACACGCCGTGTCTCATAGACCTTAAGGCCTGCGTTTGATGTCCGCCCTTTCCTATATTTAAAAAAAAAAAAAAAAAAAAAAGAAAAATGAAAGAAAGAAAGAAAGAAGAGAAAAGAGCCCCATTGTTTATTAATAGACCTCTGTGTTTGAAAAGTTTCTTTTTCTTGTATGGAGAGAAAAAAAAAAAAAAAGAGAGAAAAACCATTTGCGATTTAATGGGGTGTGAGATTTGCTGTGCAAATCTTTCTGAAAGGTTATGGTTGTTTTGCACCAGAGAGTTGCTTTAAGAATCAATGAAGACTCTGTTTCCAGGAACGTGTGCCTCTGTCCTCCCCGGCTCCCGTTGCAAAAACGCAACGGCCACCTTTTCACAAAGCGCAGGGCTGTGGCCCATCTCCGTGACCTTAACCATTTTCACATGGAGGAAACAGGAGAATGCAGACTCGTCACACGCACTAAATAATCTACAGGCTCCTGGATATTATTATTATTATTATTATTTTTTTTTTTTTTGGAGCAGCCTGGGGGTCAGGGGTCACAGACGTGTCCAGTTCCATTAGTCGCTCAATAAACCTGTTAGCAATTAACCCTCCCGCAGCCGGGAGCCGAATAACCCAACACCAGCAGTACTCACAGTGGGTCTTTTATTTTTATTTTTTCTGTGTTTTTTTGAGGCAGGGTCTCTGCTGAGAGGAGGCCTCGATGTGTGTTTGCTTCGAGGGGAGGCCAAGGAACACCTGGGCACCCCCAGCAGGAAGCTGCTAATGAGGTTCCAGTCAGGAACGGGTTAAATCGGGGCGCCCAGGACACAGCCTTGTGTGAGCTTGTGGCTGTGACTGACTCACAGAGCGTCTTTGTGCGTTCCCAGTGAACAAGGTCTATCCGCCTCTTGAGTCTATCTCGATTCTATGTACAAAGACTGAGCACCTGCTTCTTAAAAATAATCACTTGTTTTTAATGCTGAGTTTCGTGGTTTTGATGGACTTTGGGTTTTGTGTGTGTCTGTGTGTGTGTGTGTGTGTTTCTGTGTGTGGGTCACTCAGGCCGGCTTCAAGCAATCCTCCTGCCTCAGTCTCCCAAAGTGCTGGGACTACAGGCGTGAACCCCTGCACCCAGCCTGGGTCTAAATACATGTGCAGAGCGGGCAGGATTGTCACACGGGTAGACACGTGTCAGGGGGGTTTGCTGCACCCATCAACCCGTCGTCTACATTAGATATGTCTCCTAATGCTGTCCCTCCCCAATCCCCCCACCCCCTGCTGTCCCTTTCCTAGCCCCCCACCCCCTGCTGTCCCTTTCCTAGCCCCCCACCCCCAGATGTGCCTCCCCAATCCCCCCATCCCCTGCTGTCCCTTTCCTAGCCCCCCACCCCCTGCTGTCCCTCCTCAATCCCCCCACCCCCAGATGTGCCTCCCCAATCCCCCCACCCTCTGCTGTCTCTTTCCTAGCCCCCCACCCCCTGCTGTCCTTCCCCAATCCCCCCACCCCCTGCTGTCCCTCCCCAATCCCCCCACCCCCTGCTGTCCCTCCCCAATCCCCCCACCTTCTGCTGTCCCTTTCCTAGCCCCCCACCCCCTGCTGTCCCTCCCCAATCCCCCCATCCCCTGCTGTTCCTTTCCTAGCCCCCACCCCCAGATGTCCCTCCCCAATCCCCCCACCCCCTGCTGTCCCTCCCCAATCCCCCCACCCCCTGCTGTCCCTCCCCAATCCCCCCATCCCCTGCTGTTCCTTTCCTAGCCCCCCACCCCCTGCTGTCTCTTTCCTAGCCCCCCACCCCCAGCTGTCCCTCCCCAATCTCCCCACCCCCTGCTGTCCCTCCCCAATCCCCCCACCTTCTGCTGTCCCTTTCCTAGCCCCCCACCCCCTGCTGTCCCTCCCCAATCCCCCCATCCCCTGCTGTTCCTTTCCTAGCCCCCCACCCCCTGCTGTCCCTCCCCAATCCCCCCATCCCCTGCTGTTCCTTTCCTAGCCCCCACCCCCAGATGTCCCTCCCCAATCCCCCCACCCCCAGCTGTCCCTCCCCAATCCTCCATCCCCTGCTGTCTCTTTCCTAGCCCCCCACCCCCTGCTATCCCTCCCCAATCCCCGCACCCCCTGCTGTCCCTTTCCTAGCCCCCCACCCCCAGCTGTCCCTCCCCAATCCCCCCACCCCCTGCTATCCCTCCTCTAAACCCCAGCCCCTGCTATCCCTCCCCTAGCTCTCCACCCCCTGCTGTCCCTCCCCAATCTCCCCACCCCTGCTGTCCCTTTCCTAGCCCCCCACCCCCTGCTGTCTGTCCCCAATCTCCCCACCCCCTGCTGTCCCTCCCCAATCCCCCCACCCCCTGCTGTCCCTTTCCTAGCCCCCCACCCCCTGCTGTCCCTTTCCTACCCCCCACCCGCTGCTGTTCCTTTCCTAGCCCCCCACCCCCTGCTGTGCCTCCCCAATCCCCCCACCCCCTGCTGTCCCTTTCCTAGCCCCCCACCCCCTGCTGTTCCTTTCCTAGCCCCCCACCCCCTGCTGTGCCTCCCCAATCCCCCCATCCCCTGCTGTCTCTTTCCTAGCCCCCCACCCCCTGCTGTCCCTCCCCAATCCCCCCACCCCCTGCTGTTCCTTTCCTAGCCCCCACCCCCAGATGTCCCTCCCCAATCCCCCATCCCCTGCTGTCCCTTTCCTAGCCCCCCACTCACTGCTGTCTCTCCCCAATCCCCCCACCCCCTGCTGTCCCTCCCCAATCACCCCACCCCCTGCTGTTCCTTTCCTAGCCCCCCAACCCCAGCTGTCCCTCCCCAATCCCCCCATCCCCTGCTGTCCCTTTCCTAGCCCCCCACCCGCTGCTGTTCCTTTCCTAGCCCCCCACCCCCTTCTGTCCCTCCCCAATCCCCCCACCCCCTGCTGTTCCTTTCCTAGCCCCCACCCCTTGCTATCCCTCCCCAATCCCCGCATCCCCTCCTGTCCCTTTCCTAGCCCCCCACCCCCAGCTGTCCCTCGCCAATCCCCCCACCCCCTGCTATCCCTCCTCTAACCCCCACCCCGTGCTATCCCTCCCCAATCTCCCCATCCCTGCTGTCTCTTTCCTAGCCCCCCACCCCCTGCTGTCTGTCCCCAATCTCCCCACCCCCTGCTATCCCTCCCCTAGCCCCCCACCCCCTGCTGTCCCTTCCCAATCCCCCCACCCCCTGCTGTCCCTCTCCAATCCCCCCACCCCCTGCTGTCTGTCCCCAATCTCCCCACCCCCTGCTATCCCTCCCCTAGCCCCCCACCCCCTGCTGTCCCTCCCCAATCCCCCCACCCCCTGCTGTCCCTTTCCTAGCCCCCCACCCCCTGCTGTCCCTCTCCAATCCCCCCACCCCCTGCTGTCTGTCCCCAATCTCCCCACCCCCTGCTATCCCTCCCCTAGCCCCTCACCCCCTGCTGTCCCTCTCCAATCCCCCCACCCCCTGCTGTCCCTTTCCTAGCCCCCCACCCCCTGCTGTCCCTCTCCAATCCCCCCACCGCCTGCTGTCCCTTTCCTAGCCCCCCACCCCCTGCTGTCCGTCCCCAATCCCCCCACCCCCTGCTATTCCTCCCCTAGCCCCCCACTCCCTGCTATGCCTCCCTGAACCCCCCAACCCCCTGCTATCCTTCCCCTACTCCCAACCCCTGCTATCCCTCCCCTAACCCCCCACCCCCTAACAGGCCCCGGTGTGTGACGCTCCCCTCCCTGTGTCCTTGTGTTCTCCTTGTTCAACACCCGCCTACGAGTGAGAACAGGCGGCGTTTGGTTTTCTGTTCTTGTGTCCGTTTGCTGAGAAGGACGGTTTCCAGCGTCATCCATGCATACACCATGGAATACTATGCAGCCACAAAAAAGGATGAGTTCATGTCCTTTTTGCAGGGACATGGATACAGCTGCACTCTATTCGGTCTGTCCTGACTACAGATAGAACAGAATTTAGAGATGGGTTAGAATAGAATTTAGAGATGGGTTGTTTATTTATTTATTGCTACGGGACAGGGTGCTTGAAAGCAGCTAGGGCTCTGCTCAGGTAACAGTCAACGTGCATCACCTTCAGTCTTCGCCAACACGCTTACGGCTCTAACGGGAAACTGGCCACGCCCAGAGCCACAGGGCTCTGCTGTGTGGCCTCTTAGCTCCTTGAGGATCACGTTATACCCACCACTGCCTGACTGGAGCCTCTTTGTGGGAATTACATAAGTTCCTTTTTAAAGTTTCCTTTCTCGTTAAAGAATAAGTGTGCTAATAACTGTCTGTGACGCCCCATCCTACGTAGCTGTTACACACGCTGTGCTCATCCTTTTTCATGGCCGCATAGTATTCCATAGTAATCCTACGTAGCTGTTAGACACGCCATGCTCATCCTTTTTCATGGCTGCATAGTATTCCATAGTAATCCTACGTAGCCATTAGACACGCTGAACTCACAGACACGTAGGACATTCCACGTCCTTGTACTTTCACCGAGATATCAGAGCTGGACGTGCTCACAGGCGGGTCCCGGCTCTCCGTGGCTGTCACCTGTTTAGAAAAGTTTTAAGTCGTCAGCCAGTCGGGTTTTAGTTTAGATGCTGAGGTCTGGCTCCGGCCCACGGGGCTCAGACGCGGCAGGAAGGCCGACCCCACGTGCGTCAGGGATACATGTGTGTGTTTTCCTTGGTTCATTGTACTCTCGTGGCACACATAGGTAATTTATATATTTTGGGGGGGGGTTGTGATGGGAAGATGGAGTTTCGCTTTTGTCACCCAGGCTGGAGTGCAATGGCACGATCTTGGCTCACCGCAGCCTCCACTTCCTGGGTTCAGGCAATTCTCCTGCCTCAGCCTCCCGAGTAGTTGGGATTACAGGCACGCGCCACCATGCCCAGCTAATTTTTTGTATCTTTAGTAGAGACGGGGTTTCACCCTGTTGACCAGGATGGTCTCGATCTCTTAACCTCGTGATCCACCTGCCTCGGCCTCCCAAAATGCTGGGACTACAGGCGTGAGCCACCGTGAATGTTCCTTTTTCATAGCATCTTGTTCTTGTTTAATGGATATATTTACCTTCTATTGTCTCCCTAAGTTATTGGACAAGCTTGTACTCATGTTGCATCAACCAGCCTGACCAGGCATGAGCCACTGAGCACAGCCTATTTATACAGTGTCTAGGACAATTTCATTTTTACCAAAATATAGTTAATTCCATTTTTCGAGGTATTACATTTACGACCTCGTAGGCTTACGTTGCCTGTGGGTGAATCACTGGTGGCTGAATTGCCTCCTGAAATTCCTCTACCGTCCAGAAGAGCCGGGGTGAGTGTCCTGAGGATGTAGTGAGGTGAGAGGAACACCCCGCGGTGGAGTTAATCCCAGCGCTGCAGGTGACCCAGTGTGGATAAAGTCACCTGTGAGAAGTGAGTGATCCAAACAGGGTCACATCAACCTGTATAGGAATAATGACCTTAATACACTTTACCTTAATAGACACATTCCTTGATGTGGGGAGTTCATGGAGCAGGGAGGGTGTCACCAGCCGAGAGCCTGCACAGGAGGATGAGCTCAATACACCTGACCTCCCCTTCCCTGTGTGAGGAATCCATGAATTAACAAGAATGTGACCAGCCCAGAGGCTGCACAGGACCAGGACCTCCATACACCTGGCCTCCTCTTTCCTGTGTGAGGAATCCATGAACTGAGGAGGGTCTCATCAGCCCAGGGCTTCCAATTTGTCTTCCCTATGCCATATTTTATCTGTGCAGACAGCGTTGAGGCTGATGTTCAAAGAATCAAAACAGAAAAAAAAAAGGTAAGCATTTAATTATTTGTCCCTAATTGTAATCCTCATTAAAGATTCCACCTTCTTCATTAGCATTTCATAAGATTTCTTTCTTATGCAGAGAAAAATTATGCAAATTCACTCCCTCACTCTCTAGACGGCAGTTAGTGAGATTAAGACTCAGCGTCCGTCCCTCCCAAGGTAGCAGAAACGCATCAGAGAAGGTTGAAAAACTTATTTTGCCGTGGTTCTTAGAGGTGACCCTCAGTGTGTCTGTCACCAAAAGGGAATTTGTCAGGTGAGGGTGAGATAGTCCATGGTCGAGGGGTGTATGCTGACATCTGAGGCTGTTTTCCAGAATCTTCACAGTGACCTATGAGTGGACATCTCTCCTTCCCTTTGGGATGAACCCATGAGGTAGGCACAGATCCTACAGGTAGGAGATAGGCACAGATCCTACAGGTAGGAGAGTGTCATTAGCACAGGTACTACAGGTAGGAGGTGTCATTAACACAGGTCCTATAGGTAGGAGGGTGTCATTAGCACAGATCCTATAGGTGGGAGGGTGTCATTAGCACAGATCCTACAGGTGGGAGGGTGTCATTAGCACAGATACTACAGGTGGGAGGGTGTCATTAGCACAGATACTACAGGTAGGAGGGTGTCATTAGCACAGGTCCTACAGGCGGGAAGGTGTCATTAGCACAGATCCTACAGGTGGGAGGGTGTCATTAGCACAGATCCTACAGGCGGGAGGGTGTCATTAGCACAGATCCTACAGGTGGGAGGGTGTCATTAGCACAGATCCCACAGGTAGGAGGGTGTCATTAGCACAGGTCCTACAGGCGGGAGGGTGTCATTAGCACAGATCCTACAGGCGGGAGGGTGTCATTAGCACAGATGCTACAGGCGGGAGGGTGTCATTAGCACAGATCCTACAGGCGGGAGGGTGTCATTAGCACAGATCCTACATGCGGGAGGGTGTCATTAGCACAGATCCTACAGGTGGGAGGGTGTCATTAGCACAGATGCTACAGGTGGGAGGGTGTCATTAGCACAGATCCAACAGGCGGGAGGGTGTCATTAGCACAGATCCTACAGGTGGGAGGGTGTCATTAGCACAGATCCTACAGGTGGGAGGGTGTCATTAGCACAGATCCTACAGGTGGGAGGGTGTCATTAGCACAGATGCTACAGGCGGGAGGGTGTCATTAGCACAGATGCTACAGGCGGGAGGGTGTCGTTAGCACAGATCCTACAGGTGGGAGGGTGTCGTTAGCACAGATCCTACAGGTGGGAGGGTGTCATTAGCACAGATGCTACAGGCGGGAGGGTGTCATTAGCACAGATGCTACAGGTGGGAGGGTGTCATTAGCACAGATCCTACAGGCAGGAGGGTGTCATTAGCACAGATCCTACAGGTAGGAGGGTGTCATTAGCACATATCCTACAGGTGGGAGGGTGTCATTAGCACAGATCCTACAGGCGGGAGGGTGTCATTAGCACAGATCCTACAGGCGGGAGGGTGTCATTAGCACAGATGCTACAGGCGGGAGGGTGTCATTAGCACAGATCCTACAGGCAGGAGGGTGTCATTAGCACAGATCCTACAGGTAGGAGGGTGTCATTAGCACAGGTCCTACAGGCGGGAGGGTGTCATTAGCACAGATCCTACAGGTGGGAGGGTGTCATTAGCACAGATCCTACAGGCGGGAGGGTGTCATTAGCACAGATCCTACAGGCGGGAGGGTGTCATTAGCACAGATCCTACAGGTGGGAGGGTGTCATTAGCACAGATCCTACAGGCGGGAGGGTGTCATTAGCACAGATCCTACAGGTGGGAGGGTGTCATTAGCACAGATCCCACAGGTAGGAGGGTGTCATTAGCACAGGTCCTACAGGCGGGAGGGTGTCATTAGCACAGATCCTACAGGCGGGAGGGTGTCATTAGCACAGATGCTACAGGCGGGAGGGTGTCATTAGCACAGATGCTACAGGCGGGAGGGTGTCATTAGCACAGATCCTACAGGTAGGAGGGTGTCATTAGCACAGATCCTACAGGTAGGAGGGTGTCATTAGCACAGATCCTACAGGTGGGAGGGTGTCATTAGCACAGATCCTACAGGTAGGAGGGTGTCATTAGCACAGATCCTACAGGTGGGAGGGTGTCATTAGCACAGATCCTACAGGTAGGAGGGTGTCATTAGCACAGATACTACAGGTGGGAGGGTGTCATTAGCACAGATGCTACAGGTAGGAGGTGTCATTAGCACAGATCCTACAGGCGGGAGGGTGTCATTAGCACAGATCCCACAGGTAGGAGGGTGTCATTAGCACAGATCCTACAGGTGGGAGGGTGTCATTAGCACAGATCCTATAGGTGGGAGGGTGTCATTAGCACAGATCCTACAGGTGGGAGGGTGTCATTAGCACAGATCCTACAGGTGGGAGGGTGTCATTAGCACAGATCCTACAGGTAGGAGGGTGTCATTAGCACAGATCCTACAGGTAGGAGGGTGTCATTAGCACAGATCCTACAGGTGGGAGGGTGTCATTAGCACAGATCCTACAGGTAGGAGGGTGTCATTAGCACAGATCCTACAGGTAGGAGGGTGTCATTAGCACAGATCCTACAGGTGGGAGGGTGTCATTAGCACAGGTCCTATAGGTAGGAGGGTGTCATTAGCACAGGTCCTACAGGCGGGAAGGTGTCATTAGCACAGGTCCTACAGGCGGGAGGGTGTCATTAGCACAGATCCTACAGGCGGGAGGGTGTCATTAGCACAGATCCTACAGGCGGGAGGGTGTCATTAGCACAGATCCTACAGGCGGGAGGGTGTCATTAGCACAGATCCTACAGGTAGGAGGGTGTCATTAGCACAGATCCTACAGGTGGGAGGGTGTCATTAGCACAGATCCTACAGGTGGGAGGGTGTCATTAGCACAGATCCCACAGGTAGGAGGGTGTCATTAGCACAGATCCTACAGGCGGGAGGGTGTCATTAGCACAGATCCTACAGGTGGGAGGGTGTCATTAGCACAGATCCTACAGGTAGGAGGGTGTCATTAGCACAGATCCTACAGGTGGGAGGGTGTCATTAGCACAGATCCTACAGGCGGGACGGTGTCATTAGCACAGATCCTACAGGCAGGAGGGTGTCATTAGCACAGATCCTACAGGCGGGACGGTGTCATTAGCACAGATCCTACAGGTGGGAGGGTGTCATTAGCACAGGTCCTATAGGTAGGAGGGTGTCATTAGCACAGATCCTACAGGTAGGAGGTGTCATTAGCACAGATACTACAGGTAGGAGGTGTCATTAGCACAGATCCCACAGGTAGGAGGTGTCATTAGCACAGATACTACAGGTAGGAGGTGTCATTAGCACAGGTCCTATAGGTAGGAGGGTGTCATTAGCACAGATCCTACAGGCGGGACGGTGTCATTAGCACAGATCCTACAGGTGGGAGGGTGTCATTAGCACAGGTCCTATAGGTAGGAGGGTGTCATTAGCACAGATGCTACAGGCGGGAGGGTGTCATTAGCACAGATGCTACAGGCGGGAGGGTGTCATTAGCACAGATCCTACAGGTAGGAGGGTGTCATTAGCACAGATCCTTGTTGACCAGGATGGTCTCGATCTCTTGACCTCGTGATCCACCCGCCTCGGCCTCCCAAAGTGCTGGGATTACAGGCTTGAGCCAAGTAGCAATGATTTTTTTGGAAACTAAATGGCAGATCGGTGAGGGAGAGGTGACTTGGCAAGACCAGAGATACCAAATCCTATGCCAAGGGTCAGAAACAGGGAGATGAGGTTGGGATCAGCCTGCAGAATCTCACGGGGACCACTGCACCCCAACTGGAGTGCCCCGTCGCTCCAGTCTCTGCCTCCTTCTCCACGTTGCCTTTTCCTCTGTGTCTGTGTCTTCTCTTCCATCATTTAATGGGGTGCCTGTCATTGGATTTACACCTCACCCTAATCCCAATGATGTAATTCTAATTTTATTACATTGGCAAAGGCCGTTTCCCCCAAATAAGAGCACATTCCCCATTTCTAGGGTTTTGGACTTCAACATGTGTGTGTGTGTGTGTGTGTGTATTTTGGAGAGTCCTCTCTTCAACCCACACCATTGTGTATTATATACTATTCCCCTGTTCAACCCATAACATCACATATTATATATTATAAATGGTTTTCCTTTCTACATTCTAACTGTATTATTATTATTTATATATTGTCAACGGTTTAGGGGGGAAAAAATGGAATTCAAGCGGCTGAAATGTTACATGGAGGTGTCACCTCTCCCCTAAAGATACACCCTTAACTAAGCCAACACATATTATATATTATAAATGATTTCTTCCTTCTCTGTTTGGACAATGATTTATATTCCATGATCCTTGTCTGCGAACTGTGTGTGATCTTTGCTTACATAAACTTTCATCAAAAGGAACCGACGCACAGAAAGTCTGAAAAATAGATTAATCACCAAATAATTGCTTTCACAGCGCACCCAAGTATAGAAAAACCAGGGCATCCGCAGATAAGGACGGATTTCCATATTTATGAAGCCCCCCTTTTCTATAATTAAGGAGAATTCTGCCACGGGTTTTTATTGTTGCCCCTGTTTTGAATCTTAATCCAGAAATTATCAAGTGATTAAAAGAAAAAAGGAATAACCCCCAACGTGAATTATCTTGCCTTTGATGAGCCTGGCAGAATATCTATTATTTTAGATTTCCGCATCCCATTTCGAGACACCCAAATCGCATTAGAAGTTTTCAGGCTGATTATAAGTTTCCAAACGGGGCCAGAAGGAAAACAGGAATAGAAAAAAAAGTCTTCTACTTCTAAAAAGGACAGTTGAGGCAGAGCCATTCAGATGATGGAATGAGATGATTCACGTGAGTATTTTATTTTATTTATTTTTTATTACACTTTAGGTTCTGGGTTGCATGTGCATATCCTGCTGGATTGTTGCACATGGCAGTGTGGTTTGCTGCCTCCATTCCCCCCCCTGCCCCGTCACCTACATCTGGCATTTCTCCCCATGTCATCCCTCCCTGACCTCCCCACCACCCCGCTATCCCTCCCCTATTCCCCCCAATAGACCCCAGTGTATATTGCATTTTAGGTTTTGGGGTACACGTGCAGAACATGCAAGACAGTTGCATAGGTGCACACGTGGAAGTGTGTTTCGCTGCCTTCCTCCCCTCCACTCACATCTGGCATTTCTCCCCATGCTATCCCTCCCCAGCTCCCCCCACCGCTGTCCCTCCCCTGTTCCCCCCACCAATAGATCCCACTGTGTAGTGCTCCCTTCCCTGTGTCCATCTGTTCTCAGTCTTGTTCCCGCATTTTTACCTTGGAAGTTTTCTGAAGAAGAGATATATTCTGTGTCATAGTGTCAACCTATATATATATATTTTTTTAAATATATATATTTATATAAATTTTTATATAAATTTATTTTTATATAAATATTATATAAATTTATTTTTATATAAATATTATATAAATTTATTTTTATATAAATATTATATAAATTTATTTTTATATAAATTTTATATAAATTTATTTTTATATAAATTTTATATAAATTTATATCGATTTAAATAAATATATATTTATATATATTTTATTTATATAAATCTTAAAATATATATAAATATATATATTTTAAAATATATATATCTTAAAATATAAATATTTTAATATATTTTAGTAAAATATATAAAAATAAATATAAACATAAAATATATATATATATATATATTTTTTGAGACCAAGTTTCCCTCGTGTCACCAGCTTGGAGTGCACTGGCGTGATCTGGGCTCACTGCAACCCCCACCTCCTTGGTTTAAGTGATTCTCCTGCCCCAGCCCTCCAAGTAACTGATGTTACAGGCACCCGCCAGCACCCCTGGGTAACTTTTCACATTTTATTAGAGACGGGGTTGAACCGTCTCGGTCAGGCTGGTCTTGAACTCGTGACCTGAGGAGAGCCGCCCGCCTCGGCCTCCCAAAGTGCTGGGATTACGTGCATGAGCCACCAGTGCCCGGGCAAAAATAAAATTTTAAGGCCTGGAATCCATTGAATTGACGGCCTTTTTAACCAAGGGGACTCCAGAGAAATACCGGGTTTCTGGCTACAATCCCAGCACTTTGGGAGGCCGAGGCGGGTGGATCACCTGAGGTCAGGAGTTCGAGACCAGCCTGACCAACGTGCTGAAACCCCGTCTCTACTAGAAATACAAAAATCAACCGGGTGTGGTGTCAGACGCCTATCATCCCAGCTGCTCGGGAGGCCGAGGCAGGAGGATCCCTTGAACCCGGGAGGTGGAGGCCGACATGGCACCACTGCACTCCAGCCTGGGTGGAAAGACGAAAACTGTGTCTCAAAACAGGGAAGGAAACAAGCATCTGACTCGGGGGCTGGGACAGGAGACGCACCCGCCATGTGGGTGGGCCACGTCTCATCAGGTGCCGGGTCAGCTGGCATAAAATCAGGCAAAGGGACATGGAAAAACTCGGCTGCCCGAGTCCTCTGATCTACGTCTTAGTCTTTCCTGCCGTGACGGATGCTTCCTGCCCTCAAACGTTAGACCCCAAGTTATTCACTACTTTTGAGGTTTTCAGGGACGTGGACGGGATTTCCTACTGGATTTCTTCTTCCTCGACTTTATTTATTATTTTTGTTTTTTCCGAGTTTCGCTCTTGTGACCCAGGCTGCAGTGCAATGGCGCCATCTCGGCTCACCGCAGCCTCCGCCTCCCGGGTTCAAGTGATCCTCCTGCCTCAGCCTCCCGAGTAGCTGGGATTACAGGCAAGCGCCACTGTGCCCAGTTGATTTTTTGTATATTTATTAGAGATGGGTATTCACCATGTTGACCGGGATGGTCTCGATCCCTTGACCTCGTGATCCACCTGCCTCGGCCTCCCAAAGGCTCCTCGACTTTTACCACTTTGGGAGGCAGAGGGGGGGCAGATCACCTGAGGTCAGGAGTTCAAGACCAGCTTGGGCAACGCAGTGAAAACCCCCATCTACTAGAAAACACAAAAAAAATTACCAGGGCGCCTATAATCCCAGCACTTCGGGAGTCAGGGGTGGTCAGATCGCCTGAGGTCAGGAGTTCGAGACCAGCCTGGGCGACACGGCGAAAACCCTATCTCTACTAGAAAACACAAAAAAAATTACCAGGGCGCCTATAATCCCAGCACTTTGGGAGGCAGGGGGGGCGCAGATCGCCTGAGGTCAGGAGTTCGAGACCAGCCTGGGCGACACGGCGAAAACCCCATCTCTACTAGAAAATGCGAAAAAATTTTCCGGGCGCCTCTAATCCAGGCACTTTGGGAGGCAGAGGCGGGTGGGTCACAAGATCAGGAGTTCAACACTGGCCAATACCGTGAAACTCCGTCTCTACTAAAAAATACGAAAAATGAGCCGGGCACGGCGGCACCTCCGTGTAGAACCAGGTACTCAAGACGGTGAGGCAGGAGAATGGCTTGAACCCAGGAGGCGAGAGTGGCCGGGAGCCGAGATCGTGTCACTACAGTCCAGCCTGTGACACGGAGAGATTCCATCTTCAGAAAAAGAGAAAAAAGAAAATACCCCAACTTTATACCCAGGGCATTTATGCGCCGATCAGTTTTCGTGTCATTTTATTTCCGACTCCGTGGCCACCTGTGTGTGTGGCTTACGTGGGTGTTTTTAGTGGACACGCTACCCGACAGGTAACTTCCTCTCCCCGCCTCCCCGTGTCTGGAGTCTCCAGTATCAACTATTTCCATCGACACGTCCTTTATCCCCAGTAACGTGTTTTTCGTAGGGACGGTAATGTTCTTTTTCACGCCTGTGTAGTATTCCGTGGTGTATAAACATCATGTTTTCTTTGTGCAAACCACCATCCGTGGGTTCTTACTAGGTGTCCCAGGCTGGTCTCAAACTCCTGGCCTCAAGGGATCCTCCTGCCTCAGCCTCCTCATGTGCCGGCATTACCACCAGGCCTGGCGTCTGTTAAAATACGTAACAGAATTAGTCGCGTTTTCTTATAACTGAGGACACGCAGCATTTGGTTCCCTGTTCCTGTGGCAATTCTCTTAGGATGATGCCCTCCAGCTGCACCCACGTGGCTGCCACGGACGCCATTCCCTTCTTTTTCGTGGCTGCGTAGTATTCCGTGGTGTCTATGCACCGTGTTTTCTTCGTCCAAAGCACCATCCACGTTGCTGCCAAGGGCTTGATTTCGTTCTTTTTCATGGCTGTGTCGTATTCCACGGTGTATAAACATCATGTTTTCTTGTCCAAAATACCATCCATGTTGCTGCCAAGGAAGTGATCTAGTTCTTTTTCATGGCTGTGTCATATTCCACGGTGTATAAATATTGTTTTATTTGTGCAAACCGCCATCTATGTTGATGCCAAGGACTTGATTTCATTCTTTTTCATGGCTGTGTCGTATTCCACGGTGTATAAATATTGTTTTCTTTGTCCAAACCGACATCCATGTTGATGCCAAGGACTTGATTTCATTCTTTTTCATGGCTGTGTCGTATTCCACGGTGTATAAATATTGTTTTCTTTGTCCAAACCGCCATCTATGTTGATGCCAAGGGCTTGATTTCGTTCTTTTTCATGGCTGTGTCGTATTCCATGGTGTATAAACATCATGTTTTCTTTGTCCAAACTGCCATCCATGTTGATGCCAAGGGCTTGATTTCGTTCTTTTTCATGGCTGTGTCGTATTCCATGGTGTATAAACATCATGTTTTCTTTGTCCAAACCGCCATCTATGTTGATGCCAAGGGCTTGATTTCGTTCTTTTTCATGGCTGTGTCGTATTCCACGGGGTATAAACATCATGTTTTCTTTGTCCAAACCGCCATCCATGTTGCTTCCAAGGATGTGACCTGGTTCTTTTTCATGGCTGCGTAGTATGTCAACTGTCCCTTTCATTTCTGCCTGTCTGGGTCCACATCGTCACTTCAACTCCACGGTACGTCCCACGGGCATTCGGTGTCACGTACGTCTGTAACCGCCTTTTGCCCAGTTCGGGCCTCTTTCCACGGCACCCGTGCGTCTCCGGGGTGCAGCTCGGATGTGACGTACCCGTCGTAAGAGGCAGGTAACGAGGTGCGTGTCGGGAGTCCCGGCAGACGCCGGCCATGACCCGTCATGTGTCACCCTTCGCTCTGCTGTCACCCTGACACGTGCACCCACCTCTTGTCACCTTCAAAGAAACAGATTCTGGGTATGAGGGTGTTTTTTTTTTTTTTTTTTTAACAAATCACCTGGTGAGTTTAACGCGTGGCCAAGTCGAAGAGCCACTGTCATACGCCGGGCGCGGCGGGTCACGCCTGGAATCCCAGCACTTTGGGAGGCCGAGGCGGGCGGAGGATCCTGTGAGGTCAGGGGTTCGAGACCCGCTTGGCCAACATGATGAAGCCGTGTCTCTAGTAAAAATATAAAAACTGCCGGGCGCGGTGCCTCAAGCCTGTCATCCCAGCACTTTGGGAGGCCGAGGCGGGTGGATCATGAGGTCGGGAGTTCGAGACCAGCCCGGTCAACATGGTGAAACCCCGTCTCTACTAAAAATACAAAAAATTAGCTGGGCACGGTGGCGCGTGCCTGTAATCCCAGCTACTCGGGAAGCTGAGGCAGGAGAGTTGCTTGAACCCGGGAGGCGGAGGTTGCGGTGAGCCGATATCGTGCCATTGCACTCCAGCCTGGGTAGCAACAACGAAACTCCATCCCCCACTGCACACCCCCCCCCAAAATATATAAATTACCTGTGTGTGGTGGCTGATGCCTGTAATCCACGCACTGTGGGAGGCTGAGGCCGGCAGAGCACCTGACGTCGGGAGTTCGAGACCAGCCCGGTCAACACGGTGAAACCCCGTCTCTACGAAAAACATAAAAATGAGCCGGGCGTGGTGGCGGGTGCCTGTAATCCCAGCTACTTGGGAGGGTGACGCAGGACAAGTGCTTGAACCCAGGAGATGGAGGTTCCAGTGAGCTGAGGTTGCGCCATTGCGCTCGGGGCTGGGTGACAAGAGCGAAACTCCATGGAAGGAAGGAGGAAAGGGAAGGACGGAAGGAAGGGAGGGAGGGAAGGCAGAGACAGCGGCAGCTTCGCTGTCCCTTCCTGGGGCCCCGCAGGGCATTGGATGGCAGATTGATAGAGGGCTGCACCCCCGTCCTTCATGGAAAGTGACTGAGGGCTCTGTCAGGGCGCGTGTGCGCATGTGATCTGCGGGGACATTGGATCAGACAGGGGATTAGGGTGGATGACAGGTGGGCATTCATTAGGCGGCTGGGACACAGCCCGCTGTGCAGAAAGTGTATTTATCGCCCACGAGGATGAATCAGCGTTTGACCTTGTCCTGTTGGAAGAGGCTGGGCGGCTGGGGTGGGGGTGGAGGGGGATCCCCGGGATTCCTAGGAGTTCATTTCCATGGCAGTGGCTACGAGATTCTGGCTATGGGGTTCTTTTGCTTCTGCTCTGTGTGCCGTGTCATGTGTGCATAGGAACACACGTGTGCACACACGTGCATGCCTGGAGGGGGTGCATGCAGATTTCTTCTCTGCTAGATTCCTGCGCCAGCCATGCAGACGCTTTCACCTCTGTGCACTCGTGCAAACATGGACACACATGCATGCACACACATGCACACACAAAATCTTCTTGACTAGATTCTTGCTCCAGCCATGCACAAGCTTCCACCTCTGTGCACTCGTGCAAACATGGACACACATGCATGCACACACATGCACACACAAAGTCTTCTTGGCTAGATTCCTGCTCCAGCCATGCAGACGCTTTCACCTCTGTGCACTCGTGCAAACATGGACACACACGAATGCACACACATGCACACAATCTTCTTGGCTAGATTCCTGCTCCAGCCATGCACACGCTTTCACCTCCGTGCACTCGTGCAAACATGGACACACACGCATGCACACACATGCACACACAAAATCTTCTTGGCGAGATTCCTGCTCCAGCCATGCACACACTTTCACCTCTGTGCACTCGTGCAAACATGGACACACACGCACGCACACACACGCACACACAAAACCTTCTTGGCTAGATTCCTGGTCCAGCCATGCACACGCTTTCACCTTTGTGCACTTGTGCAAACATGGACACACATGCATGCACACACATGCACACACAAAGTCTTCTTGACTAGATTCTTGCTCCAGCCATGCACAAGCTTCCACCTCTGTGCACTCGTGCAAACATGGACACACACGCATGCACACACATGCACACACAAGTATGCCTGAGAGGAGGTATATACAGATTTCTTCTTTGCTAGATTCTTGCTGACTATGCACAAGCTTTGCACTTGTGCAAACATGCACACACACACACGTACACAAAAGTATACCTGAGAGGAGGTATATGCAGATTTCTTCTTGCTAGATTCTTGCTCCAACCATGCACACGCTTTCACCTCTGTGCACTCGTGCAAACATGGACACACATGCATGCACACACATGCACACACAAAGTCTTCTTTGCTAGATTCCTGCTCCAGCCATGCAGACGCTTTCACCTCTGTGCACTCGTGCAAACATGGACACACACGCATGCACACACATGCACACACAGAATCTTCCTGGCTAGATTCCTGCTCCAGCCATGCACACGCTTTCACCTCTGTGCACTCGTGCAAACATGGACACACACGCATGCACACACATGCACACACAAAGTCTTCTTGGCTACATTCTTGCTCCAGCCATGCACACGCTTTCACCTCTGTGCACTCGTGCAAACATGGACACACACGAATGCACACACATGCACACAATCTTCTTGGCTAGATTCCTGCTCCAGCCATGCACAAGCTTTCACCTCCGTGCACTCGTGCAAACGGACACACATGCATGCACACACATGCACACACAAAATCTTCTTTGCTACATTCTTGCTCTGACCATGCACACGCTTTCACCTCTGTGCACTCGTGCAAACATGGACACACACGCATGCACACACATGCACACACAAGTATGCCTGAGAGGAGGTATATACAGATTTCTTCTTTGCTAGATTCTTGCTCTGACTATGCACAAGCTTTGTACTTGTGCAAACATTCACACACACACGTACAAAAAAGTATGCCTGAGAGGAGGTATATGCAGATTTCTTCTTGCTAGATTCTTGCTCCAGCCATGCACACGCTTTCACCTCTGTGCACTCGTGCAAACATGGAGACACACGCATGCACACACATGCCTGAGAGAAGCTGTATGCAGATTTCTTGTTAGCCACATCTTCTTTGCTAGATTCCTGCTCCAGCCATGCACACGCTTTCACCTCTGTGCACTTGTGCAAACATGGACACACACGCATGCACACACATGCACACACAAGTATGCCTGAGAAGAGGTATATACAGATTTCTTCTTTGCTAGATTCTTGCTCTAATTATGCACAAGCTTTGCACTTGTGCAAACATTCACACACACACACGTACACAAAAGTATACCTGAGAGGAGGTATATGCAGATTTCTTCTTGCTAGATTCTTGCTCCAACCATGCACACGCTTTCACCTCTGTGCACTCGTGCAAACATGGACACACATGCATGCACACACATGCACACACAAAGTCTTCTTGACTAGATTCTTGCTCCAGCCATGCACAAGCTTCCACCTCTGTGCACTCGTGCAAACATGGACACACATGCATGCACACACAAAAATCTTCTTGACTAGATTCCTGCTCCAGCCATGTACACGCTTCCACCTCTGTGCACTCGTGGAAACATGGACACACTCGCATGCACACACATGCACACACAAGTATGCCTGAGAAGAGGTATATACAGATTTCTTCTTTGCTAGATTCTTGCTCTGACTATGCACAAGCTTTGCACTTGTGCAAACATTCACACACACACATGTACACAAAAGTATGCCTGAGAGGAGGTATATGCAGATTTCTTCTTGCTAGATTCTTGCTGCAACCATGCACACGCTTTCAGCTCTGTGCACTCGTGCAAACATGGACACACATGCATGCACACACATGCACACACAAAGTCTTCTTGACTAGATTCTTGCTCCAGCCATGCACAAGCTTCCACCTCTGTGCACTCGTGCAAACATGGACACACATGCATGCACACACCAAATCTTCTTTGCTAGATTCCTGCTCCAGCCATGCACAAGCTTTCATGCCTGTGCACTAGTGCAAACATGGACACACATGCACACACGTGCACACACAAGTATGCCTGAGAGGAGGTATATGCACATTTCTTCTCTGCTAGATTCTTGTTCTGACCATGCATAAGCTCTCATGTGTGTGTGAACTCATGCAAACACACACACACACACACCTGCCTGAACACACAGTGTGGTTACATGTGAGTGCCTGGGAGACAGTGTATGAAGATTTTCTCTTTGCTAGATTCTTGTTCTGACCTTGCACAAGCTCTCATGTGTGTGTGAACTCATGGAAACACACACGCAGACACACACACACATGCAGTGTCTATATGCACGACTGACCGGGAGGAAATGCAGGCAAAATGCCTCTTTGCTTTGTGACATCCCCAAGGTCCATTTCACCAGACACCTGAGCTCAGTTCAATCTATGTAGACGGCCGGGCACGGTGGCTCAAGCCTGTAATCCCAGGACTTTGGGAGGCCGCGGACGCTGGATCACGAGGTCAAGAGATCGAGACCATCCTGGTCAACATGGTGAAACCCCGTCTCTACAAAAAATACAAAAATTAGCTGGGCGCGGTGGCGCATGCCTGTGATCCCAGCTACTCAGGAGGCTGAGGCAGGAGAATTGCTTGAACCCAGGAGGTCGAGGCTGCCGTGAGTTGTGATTGCATCATTGCACGGTACCGGGACAGCATAGCAAGACCCTATCTCAAAATCTAAGGTCTGGCGCGGTGGCTCACGCCTGTCATCCCAGCACTTTGGGAGGCCGAGGCGGGTGCATCACAAGGTCACGAGTTCAAGACCATCCTGGCCAACATGGCGAAACCCCATCTCTACTAAAAATACAAAAATCAGCTGGGCGTGGTGGCGCGTGCCTGAAATCCCAGCTACTCAGGAGGCTGAGGCAGGAGAATCTCCTGAACCCGGGAGGCGGAGGTTGCGCTGAGCCGAGATCGCGCCATTGTACTCCAGCCTGGGTGACAAGAGCGAAACTCCGTCTCAAAAAAACAAATCTATGAAGATTGCAGTGGGGCGATCTCAGCTCATTGCAACCTCCGCCTCCCGGGTTCAAGCGATTCTCCTGCCTCAGCCTCGGGAGTAGCTGGGACGACAGGTGCCCGCCACCACGCACGGCTAATTTTTATATTTTTCATAGAGACGACGCTGGTCTCGAACTCCTGACCTCAGGTGATCCCCCTGCCTCGGCCTCCCAAAGTTCTAGGATTACAGGCGTGAGCAATTGTGCCCAGCCTGATTTTTAAATTTTTTTTTTTTTTAGATATGAGGGGTTTAAGTGAAATTGTGTTGCATGTATATTGTGCCCATTAACTAATTTTTTTTTTTTTTTTGAGATGGAGTCTTGCTCTGTTGCCCAGTCTGGAGTACAATGGCGTGATCTGAGCTCACCGCAACCTCCCCCTGCCGGGTTCAAGCGATTCTCCTGCCTCAGCCTCCCGAGTAGCTGGGATCACAGGCGCCCGCAACCATCCCTGGCTAATTTTTTGTATTTTTAGTAGAGACGGCGTTTCACCATGTTGCTCAGGCTGGTCTCGAACTCCCGACCTCACGCGATCCGCGTGCCTCGGCCTCCCAAAGTGCTGGGATTACAGACGTGAACAACTGCGATTGGCCACGGGTGTTTTTTTCATAAAATAACTTTTTTTTTTTTTTTTTTACCCTTTGGGTAGATACCCCGGAGTGGAATTGCCGGATGGAAGGGGGGGAGGGTGCTGGTTTCTATTTTTCTCTGCCATTGCTTGCGGCCTCAAGTGTGGAGTGTTTGGGGTTTGCAGGGGAGGGGACCCACATCGTCCGCAGCCAGCCTGAGGATATGACATCATCCAGCCTGCCAGGGGCCCCGGGAGGCTTCCCGGCTGCTAACAAGTGCACCCCATTTAGCATGGAAATGTCCCCTGGAGAATCCGCTTACGCACCACCTGCCCTGGAGAACCTGCTCATGCACCACCTGCCCTGGAGAACCTGTTTACACACCACCTGCCCTGGAGAACCCGCTCATGCACCACCTGCCCTGGAGAACCTGCTCATGCACCACCTGCCCTGGAGAACCTGCTCATGCACCACCTGCCCTGGAGAACCTGCTCATGCACCACCTGCCCTGGAGAACCTGTTTACACACCACCTGCCCTGGAGAACCCGCTCATGCACCACCTGCCCTGGAGAACCTGCTCATGCACCACCTGCCCTGGAGAACCTGCTCATGCACCACCTGCCCTGGAGAACCTGTTTACCCACCACCTGCCCTGGAGAACGTGTTCATGCACCACCTGCCCTGGAGAACCTGCTCATGCACCACCTGCCCTGGAGAACCTGCTCATGCACCACCTGCCCTGGAGAACCTGCTCATGCACCACCTGCCCTGGAGAACCTGCTCATGCACCACCTGCCCTGGAGAACCTGCTCATGCACCACCTGCCCTGGAGAACCTGCTCATGCACCACCTGCCCTGGAGAACCTGTTTACCCACCACCTGCCCTGGAGAACGTGTTCATGCACCACCTGCCCTGGAGAACCTGCTCATGCACCACCTGCCCTGGACAACCTGCTCATGCACCACCTGCCCTGGAGAACCTGCTCATGCACCACCTGCCCTGGAGAACCTGCTCATGCACCACCTGCCCTGGAGAATCTGTTTACACACCACCTGCCCTGGAGAACCTGCTCATGCACCACCTGCCCTGGAGAACCTGCTCATGCACCACCTGCCCTGGAGAACCTGCTCATGCACCACCTGCCCTGGAGAACCCGCTCACGCACCACCTGCCCTGGAGAACCTGCTCACGCACCACCTGCCCTGGAGAACCTGCTCACGCACCACCTGCCCTGGAGAACCTGCTCATGCACCACCTGCCCTGGAGAATCTGTTTACCCACCACCTGCCCTGGAGAACCCGCTCACGCACCACCTGCCCTGGAGAACCTGCTCACGCACCACCTGCCCTGGAGAACCTGCTCACGCACCACCTGCCCTGGAGAACCTGCTCATGCACCACCTGCCCTGGAGAATCTGTTTACCCACCACCTGCCCTGAAGAACCTGCTCATGCACCACCTGCCCTGGAGAACCTGCTCACACACCACCTGCCCTGGAGAACCTGCTTGTGCACCACCTGCCCTGGAGAACCTGCTCATGCACCACCTGCCCTGGAGAACCTGCTCATGCACCACCCGCCCTGGAGAATCCGCTTACGCACCACCTGACCTGGAGAACCTGCTCATGCACCACCTGCCCTGGAGAATCTGTTTACCCACCACCTGCCCTGGAGAACCCGCTCACGCACCACCTGCCCTGGAGAACCTGCTCACGCACCACCTGCCCTGGAGAACCTGCTCACGCACCACCTGCCCTGGAGAACCTGCTCATGCACCACCTGCCCTGGAGAATCTGTTTACCCACCACCTGCCCTGGAGAACCTGCTCATGCACCACCTGCCCTGGAGAACCTGCTCACACACCACCTGCCCTGGAGAACCTGCTTGTGCACCACCTGCCCTGGAGAACCTGCTCATGCACCACCTGCCCTGGAGAACCTGCTCATGCACCACCCGCCCTGGAGAATCCGCTTACGCACCACCTGACCTGGAGAACCTGCTCATGCACCACCTGCCCTGGAGAACCCGCTCACGCACCACCTGCCCTGGAGAACCTGCTCACGCACCACCTGCCCTGGAGAATCTGTTTACCCACCACCTGCCCTGGAGAACCCGCTTGTGCACCACCTGCCCTGGAGAACCTGCTCATGCACCACCTGCCCTGGAGAACCTGTTCATGCACCACCTGCCCTGGAGAACCTGCTCATGCACCACCTGCCCTGGAGAACCTGCTCACGCACCACCTGCCCTGGAGAACCTGCTCACGCACCACCTGCCCTGGAGAACCTGCTCACGCACCACCTGCCCTGGAGAACCTGCTCATGCACCACCTGCCCTGGAGAACCTGCTCATGCACCACCTGCCCTGGAGAACGTGTTCATGCACCACCTGCCCTGGAGAACCTGCTCATGCACCACCTGCCCTGGAGAACCTGCTCACGCACCACCTGCCCTGGAGAACCTGCTCACGCACCACCTGCCCTGGAGAACCTGCTCACGCACCACCTGCCCTGGAGAACCTGCTCATGCACCACCTGCCCTGGAGAATCTGTTTACCCACCACCTGCCCTGGAGAACCCGCTCACGCACCACCTGCCCTGGAGAACCTGCTCACGCACCACCTGCCCTGGAGAACCTGCTCACGCACCACCTGCCCTGGAGAACCTGCTCATGCACCACCTGCCCTGGAGAATCTGTTTACCCACCACCTGCCCTGGAGAACCTGCTCATGCACCACCTGCCCTGGAGAACCTGCTCACACACCACCTGCCCTGGAGAACCTGCTTGTGCACCACCTGCCCTGGAGAACCTGCTCATGCACCACCTGCCCTGGAGAACCTGCTCATGCACCACCCGCCCTGGAGAATCCGCTTACGCACCACCTGACCTGGAGAACCTGCTCATGCACCACCTGCCCTGGAGAACCTGCTCATGCACCACCTGCCCTGGAGAATCTGTTTACACACCACCTGCCCTGGAGAACGTGTTCATGCACCACCTGCCCTGGAGAACCTGCTCATGCACCACCTGCCCTGGAGAACCTGCTCACGCACCACCTGCCCTGGAGAACCTGCTCACGCACCACCTGCCCTGGAGAACCTGCTCATGCACCACCTGCCCTGGAGAACCTGCTTGTGCACCACCTGCCCTGGAGAACCTGCTCATGCACCACCTGCCCTGGAGAATCTGCTCATGCACCACCTGCCCTGGAGAACCTGCTCGTGCACCACCTGCCCTGGAGAACCTGCTCATGCACCACCTGCCCTGGAGAACCTGCTCATGCACCACCTGCCCTGGAGAACCTGCTCATGCACCACCTGCCCTGGAGAACCTGCTCATGCACCACCTGCCCTGGAGAACCTGCTCATGCACCACCTGCCCTGGAGAACCTGCTCATGCACCACCTGCCCTGGAGAACCTGCTCATGCACCACCTGCCCTGGAGAACCTGCTCATGCACCACCTGCCCTGGAGAACCTGCTCATGCACCACCTGCCCTGGAGAACCTGCTCATGCACCACCTGCCCTGGAGAACCTGCTCATGCACCACCTGCCCTGGAGAATCCGCTCATGCACCACCTGCCCTGGAGAACCTGCTCATGCACCACCTGCCCTGGAGAACCTGCTCACGCACCACCTGCCCTGGAGAATCCGCTCATGCACCACCTGCCATGGAGAACCTGTTTACCCACCACCTACCCTGGAGAATCCGCTCATGCACCACCTGCCCTGGAGAACCTGTTCATGCACCACCTGCCCTGGAGAACCTGTTCATGCACCACCTGCCCTGGAGAACCTGCTCATGCACCACCTGCCCTGGAGAACCTGTTCATGCACCACCTGCCCTGGAGAACCTGCTCATGCACCACCTGCCCTGGAGAACCTGCTCATGCACCACCTGCCCTGGAGAATCTGTTTACCCACCACCTGCCCTGGAGAACCCGCTCACGCACCACCTGCCCTGGAGAACCTGCTCACGCACCACCTGCCCTGGAGAACCTGCTCACGCACCACCTGCCCTGGAGAACCTGCTCATGCACCACCTGCCCTGGAGAATCTGTTTACCCACCACCTGCCCTGGAGAACCTGCTCATGCACCACCTGCCCTGGAGAACCTGCTCACACACCACCTGCCCTGGAGAACCTGCTTGTGCACCACCTGCCCTGGAGAACCTGCTCATGCACCACCTGCCCTGGAGAACCTGCTCATGCACCACCCGCCCTGGAGAATCCGCTTACGCACCACCTGACCTGGAGAACCTGCTCATGCACCACCTGCCCTGGAGAACGTGTTCATGCACCACCTGCCCTGGAGAACCTGCTCATGCACCACCTGCCCTGGAGAACCTGCTCACGCACCACCTGCCCTGGAGAACCTGCTCACGCACCACCTGCCCTGGAGAACCTGCTCATGCACCACCTGCCCTGGAGAACCTGCTCGTGCACCACCTGCCCTGGAGAACCTGCTCATGCACCACCTGCCCTGGAGAATCTGCTCATGCACCACCTGCCCTGGAGAACCTGCTCGTGCACCACCTGCCCTGGAGAACCTGCTCATGCACCACCTGCCCTGGAGAACCTGTTCATGCACCACCTGCCCTGGAGAACCTGCTCATGCACCACCTGCCCTGGAGAACCTGCTCATGCACCACCTGCCCTGGAGAACCTGCTCATGCACCACCTGCCCTGGAGAACCTGCTCATGCACCACCTGCCCTGGAGAACCTGCTCATGCACCACCTGCCCTGGAGAACCTGCTCATGCACCACCTGCCCTGGAGAATCCGCTCATGCACCACCTGCCCTGGAGAACCTGTTCATGCACCACCTGCCCTGGAGAACCTGTTCATGCACCACCTGCCCTGGAGAACCTGTTCATGCACCACCTGCCCTGGAGAACCTGTTCATGCACCACCTGCCCTGGATAACCTGCTCATGCACCACCTGCCCTGGAGAACCTGCTCATGCACCACCTGCCCTGGAGAATCCGCTCATGCACCACCTGCCATGGAGAACCTGTTTACCCACCACCTACCCTGGAGAATCCGCTCATGCACCACCTGCCCTGGAGAACCTGTTCATGCACCACCTGCCCTGGAGAACCTGTTCATGCACCACCTGCCCTGGAGAACCTGTTCATGCACCACCTGCCCTGGAGAACCTGCTCATGCACCACCTGCCCTGGAGAACCTGTTCATGCACCACCTGCCCTGGAGAACCTGCTCATGCACCACCTGCCCTGGAGAACCTGCTCATGCACCACCTGCCCTGGAGAACCTGCTCATGCACCACCTGCCCTGGAGAACCTGCTCCTGCACCACCTGCCCTGGAGAACCTGTTCATGCACCACCTGCCCTGGAGAACCTGCTCATGCACCACCTGCCCTGGAGAACCTGCTCATGCACCACCTGCGCTGGAGAATCTGTTTACCCACCACCTGCCCTGGAGAACCCGCTCACGCACCACCTGCGTTTCATGCAGGACCCCCCCCAACTCCCTGCCACCAACTCCCTGGTCTCCGGTCACAGAAGGTCTTAGGTTAACACACATCAGCTGTGCCAGGCTGGCAGCAGAGAAGGAGGGAGGAAAAGAGGGAGGGAGGAAGAGAGGGAGGGAGGAAAAGGAGGAGAAGGAAAGGAGGCACGGGAGAGCAGAAAGAGGGAGAGAGAGGAGGAAAAGCACGGTGTACCCTTCTGTGCTGGGAATGTATTATCTGTCTGTTAATCCTCTATTTGTCATCTATTTATCATATATCTGTCCACCTTATCTGTCACCTATATATCTATGACCATTATCTATCTATCCATCTATGACCATTATCTCTATCCATCCATCCATCCATCTACCTATGTATCTCTGTATTACTATCTCTCTATTTATCTATCTATCTATGTGTCTATCTATGCGTCTATTTATCTATTTATGTGTCTATCTATCTATCATCTATCTATCCATCACCATTATCTATCATCTATTCATCCATTACCATTATCCATCTATCCATGACCATTATCTCTCTATCCATCCATCCATCCATCTACCTATGTATGTCTGTATTACTATCTGTCTGTCTATCTATCTATCTAATCTATCTGTCTATCTATCTATGTGTATGTCTATTTATCTGTCTAGTTATGTGTCTATCTATGTGTCTATCTATCATCTATCCATCTATCACCATTATCTATCATCTATCATCTATTCATCCATTACTATTATCTATCTATCTATCTATCTATCTATCTATCTATCTATCTATTCATCTATCTATGTATCTATCTATCTATCTATCTATCTATGTATCTATCTATCTATCTATCTATCTATCTATCTATCTACCTATCTATCTGTGTATCTATCTACCTATCCATCTGTCACCATTATATGTGTCTATCTATGTATCTATCTATGTATCTATCTATCTATCTATCTATCTATCTATCTATCTATCTATCGGTTGATTGATCTATCCATCTATTACCATTATCTATCTATCTATGTGTGTATCTATCTATCTACCTATCCATCTGTCACAGAAAGAGAAAACCAAACACCACATGTTCTCACTCGCTATGAGAAATATCGACATCTCTACTCCATCATTCACTCATTACACTGTCACCTGGTTATATCCCTGGTGCTTAAGAAAGGTCCTTGGAATACTATGCGGCCGTGAAAAGGGATGAGTTCATGTCCTCTGCAGGGACGTGGATGAAGCTGGAAACCATCGTTCTCAGCAAACTGACACGAGAACAGAAAACCAAATACCACATGTTCTCACTCACTTTCAGAAATATCGAAAACTCTACTCCATCATTCACTCATTACAATGTCACCTGGTTATATCCCTGGTGCTTAAGAAAGGTCCTTGGAATACTATGCGGCCGTGAAAAAGGTTGACTTCATGTCCTCTGCAGGGACGTGGATGAAGCTGGAAACCATCGTTCTCAGCAAACTGACACGAGAACAGAAAATCAGACACCGCATGTTCTCACTCATTAGTGGGAGTTGAACAATGAGAACACGTGGACACAGGGAGGGGAGCGTCACACACCAGTGCCTGGAGGGTGGGGGGCAGGGGAGGGATAGCGGGGGGTGGGGGGCTAGGGGAGGTATCACAGGGGGTGGAAATAGGGGAGGGAGAGCAGGGGGTGGTGGGATTGTGGAGGGAGGGATAGCACGGGATGGGGGAATTGGGGAGAGAGAGCAGGGGCTGTGGTGATTGTGGAGGGACAGCAGGGGGTGGGGGGCCAGGGGAGGGATCGCAGGAACTGGAGGTAGGGGAGGGATAGCAGGGAGTGGGGGGCTAGGAGAGAAAGAGTGGGGGTGGGGGGCTAGGGGAGGGAGAGTGGGGGTGGGGGGATTGGGGAGGGATGGCAGGGGTGGAGGTAGGGGAGGGATAGCAGAGGGTGGTGTGATTGGGGAGGGATAGCAGGGGTGGGGGAATAAGGGAGGGATAACAGAAGGTGGGGGGCTGGGGGAGGGATAGCAGGGGTGGGGGCTAGGGGAGGGATAGCAAGGGGGGATGGGGAGGGATAGCAGGGGGTGGGGGGCTAGGGGAGACATAGCAAGGGGTGGGGGACTGGGGGAGGGATTGTAGGGTGTGGGGGGTCGGGGGAGAGATAGCAGCGTGTGAGGTGCTTCGGGAGACAAACCAGGGGGTGGGGGGCCGGGGGAATGATAACAGGGGGTGGGGGGCTGGGGAGGGATAGCAGGAGTGGGGGCCAGGGGAGGGATAGCAGGGGGTGGGGGACTAGGGGAGGGAGAGCAGGGTGCGGGGGGCTAGGGGAGGGAGAGCAGGGTGTGGGGGTCTAGAGGAGGGGTAGCAGGGTGTGGGGTGCTTGGGGAGACATAGCAGGGGGTGGGGGGCCGTGGGAGGGAGAGCAGGGGGTGGGGGGCCGTGGGAGGGATAGCAGCAGGTGGGGGGTAGGGGAGGGATAGCAGGGGGTGGGGGGCTAGAGGAGGGATAGCAGGGGGTGGGGTGCTTGGGGAGACATAGCAGGGGTTGGGGGGTCGGGGAAGGGATAGCTGGGGGTGGGGGGCCGGGGGAAGGATAGCAGGGGGTGGGGGGCTGGGGGAGGGACAGCAGGGGTTGGGGGCCTGAGGGAGGAACAGCAGGAGGTGGGGGGCTGGGGGAGGAACAGCAGGGGGTGGGGGGCTGGGGGAGGGAGAGTAGGGGTTGGGGGCCTGAGGGAGGAACAGCAGGGGGTGGGGGGCTGGGGGAGGAACAGCAGGGGGTGGGGGGCTGGGAGAGGGAGAGCAGGGGTTGGGGGCCTGAGGGAGGAACAGCAGGGGGTGGGGGGCTGGGGGAGGAACAGCAGGGGGTGGGGGGCTGGGAGAGGGAGAGCAGGGGTTGGGGGCCTGAGGGAGGAACAGCAGGGGGTGGGGGGCTGGGGGAGGAACAGCAGGGGGTGGGGGGCTGGGGGAGGGAGAGCATTAGCAGAAATCCCTAATGTGGATGACGGTGGATGGAGGCAGCAAAGCACCATGACCCGCGTCTACTTATATAAAAGTCCTGCACAATCCGCCCATGTTCCCCAGAACTTAAAACATCCTAAAAATAATACTAGAAACTGAGGTATCAACTGGGGTGTGAGGGTTCTGCTCTGTGTGTGGGGGGGGTTGTGGGGGGGGAGTGGCATTAACGACCCTCACAGTGTCACAGGCCAGTCCCTACATCGTCTGGCAAAACGGTGCCGCTCTTCCCACCTGGACCCCAACGACCCACCCGTCTCAGGTCCTCCACGAAAGCCTGTTTTTGGAGGCAGAGTTGGGCAGGTCCCCCGAGGTCACGAGTTCGAGACCGGCCTGGCCAACACGGAGAAACCGCGTTTCCACTAAAAATACAAAAACTGGCCGGGCGGAGTGGCAGGCGCCTGCCATCCCACCACTTTGGGAGGCCGAGGCGGGTGGATCACAAGGTCACGAGTTCAAGACCAGCCTGGGCCATGCGGTGAAACCCCCTCCCTACTAAAAATACAAAAACGGTCAGGACACGATGGCAGGTGCCGGTAATGCCAGCACTTTGGGAGGCTGAGGCCGGAGAATCACCTGAGGTCAGGAGTTCGAGACCAGCCTGGCCAACATGGAAAAACCCCGTCTCTACTAAAAATATGAAAATCATCTGGGCATGCTGGGTTTCGGGGGGTGTCTGCAATTCCAGCTACTCGGGAGGCTGAGGCAGGAGAATCGCCCGAACCCGGGAGGCGGAGGTTGTGGTGAGCCGAGATTACGCCCTTGCTCTGCAGCCTGGCCAATACAGCAAGACTCTCTCACAAGAAAAAAAAAAAAAAACAGAAAGAAACTGGAAGTCAGCCCAGCTTCCATCCAGGAAGTGCAGGCGTAAGGTAACTACACCCGTGTCAGCCGCAGGACAAGAACAATGCGTGATATTCGTCTTTCTAGACACAGGGAGACTTGGGGGTGTGAAGGTCCCATGGTGGCATCCGCCTGGGTACAGCAGGTGCACGTTCTCCAGGTGACTCCGTCTGCAGACTCTGCGTTCTTGCACCTGGAAAGATCACCTGCCTCAATCGATGCTGGGTGACCTTCTCCCTGGTCACCTGTACGTTTTTGGGAAAACTCACCCCACGCGTCCAGGGGCCGACGCGCTGGAAACACCGGCGGCCGGGAGTCCGTTTGTCTAATTTCTGCCTCTCACTGTACTTAATAAATCAGAATGCAGATGAGAGACTCGTGGCTCGTTTTTCCACAGCGGGCACAGAACGTCTGAACCCATAGACCGCGGGAAGTCTCCGGCTCCTGACAAGTCACACGGCTTGGAAATGGTAATTATGAGTTACAAGTGGCCGAGGGGTTGTTCTCCTGACATGAAATTAATTTCATGTTTTTATTCATAACGCGTGAGGGGAAGGAGAGGAAGGGGCCGGCGTGGGAGCCTGTGGATATCACAGGCTCCGTCTTGCAGCCTTTAATGAGATCAGACGGCGCGTTTCCTTCTGAGTGTCTGTCTGACTTGCCCTCGGAGGCTCCTGACAACTCTCTGCATAGCCAGATAGTCAGACAGAGACACAGTTAGATAGATACATAGACAGATAGATAGATGGATAGATAGATACATAGACAGATAGATAGACACATAGATAGACAGACAGATAGACGCATAGCTACATAGACAGACAGAGACACAGTTAGTTAGATAGATACATAGACAGATAGATAGATGGATAGATAGATAGATAGACACAGAGACACATAGATAGATAGACACGTAGATAGACAGATAGATAGACAGACAGAGACACAGTTATATAGATACATAGACAGATAGATAGATAGACACATACACACATAGACACATAGATAGATAGACACATAGATAGATAGACACATAGATAGATAGACAGAGACACAGTTAGATAGATACATAGACAGATATATAGATGGATAGATAGATACATAGACAGATAGATAGATGGATAGATAGATACATAGACAGATAGATGGATAGATAGATACATAGACAGATAGATGGATAGATAGATACATAGACAGATAGATGGATAGATAGATACATAGACAGATAGATGGATAGATAGATACATAGACAGATAGATGGATAGATAGATACATAGACAGATAGATAGGTGGATAGATAGATACATAGACAGATAGATAGATGGATAGATAGGTAGACAGATAGATAGATGGATACATAGATACATAGACAGATAGATAGATGGATAGATAGATACATAGACAGATAGATGGATAGATAGATACATAGACAGATAGATAGATGGATAGATAGATACATAGACAGACAGATAGATGGATAGATAGATACATAGACAGATAGATAGATGGATAGATAGGTAGATAGACACAGAGGCACATAGATAGATAGACAGATAGACACATAGATAGATAGACAGACAGAGACACAGTTAGATAGATACATAGACAGATAGATAGATGGATAGATAGATAGATAGACACAGAGGCACATAGATAGATAGACAGATAGATAGACACATAGATAGATAGACAGACAGAGACACAGTTAGATAGATACATAGACAGATACATAGATGGATAGATAGGTAGACAGATAGATAGATGGATACATAGATACATAGACAGATAGATAGATGGATAGATAGATAGATAGACAGACAGAGACACAGTTACATAGATACATAGATACATAGATGGATAGATAGATACATAGACAGATAGATAGACACATAGATAGACAGACAGATAGACGCATAGCTACATAGACAGACAGAGACACAGTTAGATAGATACATAGACAGATAGATAGATGGATAGATAGATAGATAGACACAGAGACACATAGATACATAGACAGATAGATAGACATATAGATAGATAGACAGACAGAGACACAGTTAGATAGATACATAGACAGATAGATAGATAGACACATAAACACAGACACATAGATAGACAGATACATAGATGGATAGATAGATACATAGACAGATAGATAGATGGATAGATAGATACATAGACACAGAGACACATAGATACATAGATACATAGATAGATGGATAGATAGATAGATAGACACAGAGACACATAGCTAGATAGACAGACAGAGACACAGTTAGATAGATACATAGACACATAGATAGATGGATAGATAGATACATAGACAGATAGATAGATGGATAGATAGATACATAGACACAGAGACACATAGATAGACACATAGATAGACAGATACATAGATGCATAGATAGATACATAGACAGATAGATAGATGGATAGATAGATACATAGACACAGAGACACATAGATAGATAGACACATAGATAGACAGATACATAGACGGATAGATAGATACATAGATAGATAGATGGATAGATAGATACATAGACACAGAGACAGATAGATAGACAGATAGATAGACATACAGATAGATAGACAGACAGAGACACAGTTAGATAGATACATAGACAGATACATAGATGGATAGATAGATACATAGACACAGAGACACATAGATACATAGACAGATAGATAGATGGATAGATAGATACATAGACACAGAGACAGATAGATAGACAGATAGATAGACATATAGATAGATAGACAGACAGAGACACAGTTAGATAGATACATAGACAGATAGATAGATGGATAGATAGATACATAGACAGATAGATAGATGGATAGATAGATACATAGATCGATAGATAGACACATAGATAGACAGATAGATAGACACATAGATACATAGACAGATAGATAGATGGATAGATAGATACATAGAGAGATAGATAGATACATAGACAGATAGATAGATGGATAGATAGATAGATAGACACAGAGACACATAGATAGATAGACAGATAGATAGACACATAGATAGATAGACAGACAGAGACACAGTTAGATAGATACATAGACAGATACATAGATGGATAGATAGATACATAGACAGATAGATAAATGGATAGATAGATACATAGACAGATACATAGATGGATAGATAGATAGATAGACACAGAGACACATAGATAGATAGACAGATAGATAGACACATAGATAGACAGACAGAGACACAGTTAGATACATACACAGATAGATAGATGGATAGATAGATACATAGACAGATAGATAGATGGATAGATAGATACATAGACAGATAGATAGATGGATAGATAGATAGATAGACACAGAGACACATAGATAGATACATAGATAGATAGATAGACACAGAGACACATAGATAGATACATAGATCGATAGATAGACACATAGATAGACAGATAGATAGACACATAGATAGATAGACAGAGAGAGACACAGTTAGATAGATACATAGACAGATAGATAGATAGACACATAAACACATAGACACATAGATAGATAGATACATAGATAGATAGACACATAGATAGATAGATAGACAGATAGATAGACACATAGACACATAGATAGATAGATACATAGATAGATGGATAGATAGATAGACACATAGATAGATAGATACATAGATAGATGGATAGATAGACACATAGATAGATAGACAGATAGATAGATGGATAGATAGATAGATAGACACAGAGACACATAGATGGATACATAGATCGATAGATAGACACATAGATAGACAGATACATAGACACATAGATAGATAGACAGAGAGAGACACAGTTAGATAGATACATAGACAGATACATAGATGGATAGATAGATACATAGACAGATAGATAGATAGATAGACACAGAGACACATAGATAGATAGACAGACAGAGACACAGTTATATAGATACATAGACAGATACATAGATGGATAGATAGATACATAGACAGATAGATAGATGGATAGATAGATACATAGACACAGAGACACATAGATAGATAGACAGATAGATAGACATATAGATAGATAGACAGACAGAGACACAGTTAGATAGATACATAGACAGATACATAGATGGATAGATAGATACATAGACAGATAGATAAATGGATAGATAGATACATAGACAGATACATAGATGGATAGATAGATAGATAGACACAGAGACACATAGATACATAGATAGATGGATAGATAGATAGACACAGAGACACATAGATAGATAGACAGATAGATAGACACATAGATAGACAGACAGAGACACAGTTAGATACATACACAGATAGATAGATGGATAGATAGATACATAGACAGATAGATAGATGGATAGATAGATACATAGACACAGAGACACATAGATAGATAGATAGACAGATAGATAGACATATAGATAGATAGACAGACAGAGACACAGATAGATACATAGACAGATACATAGATGGATAGATAGATAGATAGATAGACACAGAGACACATAGATAGATAGACAGATAGATAGACACATAGATAGATAGACAGACAGACACACAGTTAGATAGATACATAGACAGATAGATAGATAGACACATAAACACATAGACACATAGATAGATAGACACATAGATAGACAGATAGACACATAGATAGATAGACAGACAGAGACACAGTTAGATAGATACATAGACAGATACATAGATGGATAGATAGTTACATAGACAGATAGATAGATGGATAGATAGATACATAGACACAGAGACACATAGATAGATGACAGATAGATAGACACATAGATAGATAGATGATAGATAGATAGATAGACTCATAGATAGATAGATAGATACATAGATGATAGATAGATAGATAGTTATATTGATGGATACACAGAGAGACAGATAGGTAGACAGACACATAGATAGATGATAGATAGACACATAGATAGATAGATAGACACATAAATAGATAGATACATACATACATAGACACATAGATGATAGACAGATAGAGAGATAGTTAGATTGATGGATACACAGAGAGACAGATAGGTAGACAGACACATAGATAGATACATAGATAGATGATAGATACAAAGATAGATAGATAGATAGATAGATAGATAGATAGATAGATAGATGTGACAGTCATTCTGCCATGACAGACTCCCAAGCTCCCACCTGCTATCAGAGGTTGGGGGGTGAGGGCAGTGGGCACACGGCTCCTTGTTCTAAGCGTGGAAGTCAGCACCAGCCTTCAGAAGGGGACCCCAGTTTAGCTGGCAGGTGCAGGGGTGTGTTCCCCGAAGAGGTGCAGGCATCCACATTGGCCCAGAGCTTGGCGACCAGATGGGTGACCAACCCCGGCTTGTCTATCTCTGTGGGTACAGGCAAGGCTGCTCCTCCATTTCAGCCCCACTGTCCACCAGCAGATCCAGGGTTCAGGCTCAGACCTGCTTTTATCTGACAGGCAAGGACAGGGCCAACCCAGAGGGACTTTGCAGACAGGTCACCGCGTCGGCCCCCAGCACCACCGTGGTGTCCAGAAACCTCCACGCCCAGGCCCAGGTCCGTTCTGTAGGAGTTTACTGGGGTTTTCACAAGGGATTAGCTGTGACTACAGGCGCCTGCCACCACGCCCAGCTAATTTTGTATTTTGTGTGTGTGTGTGTGTGTGTGTGTGTGTGTGTGTGTGTGTGTGTGTGACGGATCTGGGAGGATTCCAAAGACCTTTGCTCTGCAAAGTATTTGGAAAGCACACGGTGACTCGGGTGTGTTGACACTTTGAACCCACAGAGAAGCTGGGAGACACTTAGCTTCCACGGCTGAAGATGCACAGCAGTGTTACCTGTGGACGCGGTTCAGGTGGCGATCTCCCAGCCCCTTCCCACGCTCCCATCCGTGGGGCGGCTGCGCTAAAGACACGGAGACCGCAAATGTCGTCATTCCCGTTAGACACACTTTATGTAGAATCCGGAAAGGGACGTTTCAGGCTGAATGGAAGCCGATGGTGAAGAAAGAAATATCTCACGATATTTCTCACGATAAGAACCAATGGAGTATCTCACGATATATCCCGCGACAACAACTAATGGAGTGTCTCACGATATATCTCATGATGAGAGCCAATGTAGTATCTCGTGATATCTCTCACAATAAGAACCAATGAAGTATCTCACGACAAGAACCAATGAAGTACCTCACGATATTTCTCATGATAAGAACCAATGAAGTATCTCACGACAAGAACCAATGAAGTATCTCACGATATTTCTCATGATAAGAACCAATGAAGTGTCTCACGATAAGAACCAATAAAGTATGTCACCACAAGAACCAATGAAGTATCTCATGATATTTCTCATAAGAATCAATGAAGTATCTCACGACAAGAACCAATGAAGTATCTCATGATATTTCTCATGATAAGAATCAATGAAGTATCTCACGACAAGAATGAATGAAGTGTCTCATGATAAGAACCAATAATCTCACCACAAGAACCAATGAAGTATCTCACAAGAACCAATAAAGTATCTCACGATATTTCTCATGATAAGAATCAATGAAGTATCTCACAAGAACCAATGAAGTGTCTCACAATAAGAACCAATAAAGTATCTCACCACAAGAACCAATGAAGTATCTCACAAGAACCAATAAAATATCTCACGATATTTCTCATCAGAATCAATGAAGTATCTCACGACAATAACCAATAAAGTATCTCTCATAATAACCAATGAAGTATCTCACGATATTTTTCACAATATTTCTCATGATAAGAACCAATGAAGTATCTCACGATATTTCTCACGATAAGCACCAATGCCGTATCTCACGATACTATGAACCAATGAAAAGTTATCAGTGAAACTGCTTTGCAATGTGTGTCCGTTTTCAAGAGTTTCACAACTTACGTCTTGATTCAGCAGTTCAGAAACACTCTTTGTGTAGAATCTAAAGTTTTCACATCTGTAGGGAAAACAGCAACGCGCACAGACGTGCGTTTATCACCGTTGGAGGAAGTCACATCTGCAGCACTTTGGAAGGCCGAGGCGGGCGGATCACCTGAGGTCGCGAGTTCGATACCAGCCTGACCAACATGGAGAAATTCAATTTTTACTAAAAAGAATTAGGCGGGCGTGATGGTGCGTGGCTATAATCCGTGCTCCTCGGGAGGCTGAGGCAGGAGAATCGCTTGAACCCAGGAAGCGGAGGTTGCAGTGAGCCAAGATTGTGCCATTGCACTCCAGCAAAAGGGCCGGGCGCGGTGGCTGACGCCTGTCATCGCAGCACTTTGGAAAAGCAAGGCATGTAGATCAGGAGGTCAAGAGATCGAGACCGTCTTGGTCAGCATGGTGAAACTCCGTCTCTAATAAAAATACCAAAAATTAGCTGGGCACGGTGGTGCGTGTCTGTAATCCCAGCTACTTGGGAGACTGAGGCAGGAGAATTGCCTGAACCCAGGAGGCGGAGGTTGCCATGAGCCGAGATCGTGCCATTGCACTCCAGCCTGGGTGACAAGAGCAAAACTCCATCTCAAAAAAAAAAAAAAAAAGGCTTGGAGAAAGTTGAAGCAACATTCTGCGTCCTGCAAAAACTCTGCAATGAAATAAAAACTGAAAAAAAAACAAAAAACAAAAAAAAAAAACTAACTTGTTGTCCGTCTGGAGCTCCGGCCTTGTCGTGGGAATACGTTTGTGCAAAAACCATCTCTGTTTCCATGAACAGGAAAAAACAGAGAGCAATAAAACAGGAAAAAAAATAGAGCAGGAAAAGAACCGGAAACCACAGGCCAGAATCCCCTTCTTCCTCCGGGCAGAGAATTCACTCTGCTGACATGACTTCTGCAGGAGGAAATTCAGAATAGATGCACGTCTGCCTTGAGTTTAAAGACTCCTCATTTCCTCCGGAATGTGGCTCTGCCTTGTTTCACCTGCTCCGCAAGAGTCCAATCAGAAAAGATAAGAGCATGTTTAATTGATTAGCCCGCGTCTGCACGGCCCTTTGAAGGTGAGCAATGTGAGGTTATTAAAACGACGAGGCAGGAGCTGTGATCTTTGGAGAATTCCTCGTCTCATCTGAAGCTTCTTCCTCCATTTGATCCACGCTGCTCAAGGCCACGGCTGGACGTACAAATCACTGATCCCGGCCAGCGGTCCCTGTGCAAAGTTTCTCAGTAGGATGCACCTGACTTATTCACACGCGGGGGGGGGGATAATCCTCCAGATAGGAAAGTGAAGAAATGCTACTGAGGGAGCAGAGCTGTCTCCAGCTGTCCTTGGAGGAGACAGAGGCAGGATGGCACCCACCGTACTGCACATTCCGTGACCACCACTGTTTTCTCTAAGAAGTGACAAGGAGCCCCCTGCCTGGGACAAGTCCTGTGTGAAATTCTTCCTGACACCTGCTGCTGCTACTTTTTCTGTGTCTGTGTTTTTAGTAGAGATGGGGTTTCACTATCTTGGCCAGGCTGGTCTTGAACTCCCAACCTAGTGATCCGCCCGCCTGGGACTCCCAAAGGGCTGGGATTACAGGTGTGAGCCACCACCCATAATTTCATCCAACAGGTGTTAAATGAGGCCGTCTCATGATTCCTTTTCCTGAGATTTCTCTGAGAGGGAAGATGATGCTCCTTAACCCCTAGATGTATTATTATATACATATTTTTATATACTATATTTTTATTTTATTATTATAGACATATTAGGATATACTGTGTTTTATATATATAGTATATTTTTATATTTTATATTATTTTATAGTATAGTATATATTTATATTTTATTATATACATATTGTTATACTATATTTTATGGTATATGTATTTTATATACTATATAGTATATAAAATATATATACTATATATAGTATATAAAATATATATACTATATATAGTATATAAAATATATACTATATATACTATATATAGTATAAAATATATACTATAAAGTATATATAGTATATATATAAACTATATATAGTATATATATATACTATATATAAAGAATATATATAGTATATACTCTAGTATTCAACATATACAATAAAATATGGTATATAATAATGTGTATATAATAATTTGATATATACTATCAAATTTATATTTGAAATATACTATCAATATAGTATAAATATAATACTATATTTATAATTTATTTCTATATACATATTATTATATACTATATTTTATATATAGTATATCATATGTACTATATATTTTATTATTATATACATATTATATACTATATTTTATATATAGTATACCATATGTACTATATATTTTATTGTTATATACATATTATTATATACTATATTTTATATCTATAGTATATAGTATATACACTATATATAGTATATACTATATTTATAGTAATAAATATATATATAGTATATTCTATATTTATAGTGTATATATTTATATAGTATATTCTATATTTATAGTATATATATTTATATAGTATATTCTATATTTATAGTGTATATATTTATATAGTATTTCTATATTTATAGTATATATATTTATATAGTATATTCTATATTTATAGTATATATATTTATATAGTATATTCTATATTTATAGTGTATATATTTATATAGTATATACGCTGTATATAGTATATACACTATATACACTATATACTATATTTATATTTTATTATTATATACATATTATTATATACTATATTTTATATATAGTATACCATATGTACTATATATTTTATTATTATATACATATTATTATGTACTATATTTTATTATTACATACATATTATTATATATTATAGTTTTTGAGATGGAGTCTCTCTCTGTGGCCCAGGCTGGAGTGCAGTGGTGGGATCTCGGCTCACTGCAGCGTCCGCCTCCCGGCCTCAAGCGATCCTCCTGCCTCAGCCTCCCAAGAATCTGGGACTACAGGGGCCCCTCCTCCCCATCACACCCGAGTATCCTAGATGTATTTTTGAGGGGAGTTTTGGTTTTATAAAAAAGTAGAGCAGAAAAGAAAGAAATCCCATAGATTATCTGCTTCGTTTTATGCCCAGCGGCTTCTGCGCATATTAACGTCTTGGATTCAAGCAGGACAGTTGAATGAATGTATGTTAATTATTTTTCAATAAGGTGGACAGTTTACCCTGAGGTCCCTCTTGGGGATGCACATCCTACGGCTTTGGACGGGTGGGGGGCGGTGACATGAATCCAGCACTTTAGGAGCAGAAAGAGACGGCCGGGCCCGGTGGCTCAGGCCTGTAATCCCAGCACTTTGGGAGGCCGAGGCGGGTGGATCACCTCAGGTCAGGAGTTCAAGACCAGCCTGGCCAACATGGTGAAACACCATCTTTAAAAAAAAAAAAAAATTTACCTGGCATGGTGGCTCACACCCGTAATCCCAGCACTTTGGGGGTCCGAGGGGGCGGATCACTAGGTTGGGAGTTCAAGACCAGCCTGGCCAACATGGTGAAACACCATCTTTAAAAAAAAAAAAAAAATTTACCTGGCATGGTGGCTCACACCCATAATCCCAGCACTTTGGGGGTCCGAGGGGGCGGATCACTAGGTTGGGAGTTCAAGACCAGCCTGGCCAAGATAGTGAAACCCCGTCTGTACTAAAAACACATACACAAAACTAGTTGTGGTCCCAGCTACTCGGGTGGCAGACGCAGAGAATTTCTTGCAGTGACCTGAGATTGTGTCACTGCCCTGCAGCCTGGGTGCCAGAGGGAGCCTCCGTCTCAAAGAAGAAAAATAAAGAATTATATGTAAACGTTTCACTGCCCTAAAAACCGTGTGAAAGTCACCAGTAGCACAACTGATAATCAATCACAAACCAATCAATTGATCGATCAATAGTGAGGGGTCAGTGGAAACCCACTCCTGACACCCTAGGCATGAATTGTCCTCCACACTCTGCTCCCACGGAGGAGAAACCCCAGCCAAATACAGCTCCTTAGCAAGGGGACCGGGGATGCTTTCTTCTGATACCCGAGTGGCAGCGTTTCAGTTCCCTGCCAACCTGTGGGACTGTGCAAAGAAGCTCTTAACTTTCTGATAAAGGAACCACCTCACCCCCTTGTACCTGCAAAGCCTGCCTTTCATTGCACCTGCTGGTTGTTCTGCAGGAAGCAGCTCGCCCCCTTGTACCTGCAAAGCCTGCCTTTCATTGCACCTGCTGATTGTTCTGCAGGAAGCAACTCGCCCCCTTGTACCTGCAAAGCCTGCCTTTCATTGCACCTGCTGTTCTTCTGCAGGAACGAAGTCACCCCCTTGTACCTGCAAAGCCTGCCTTTCATTGCACCTGCTGTTCTTCTGCACGAACCAACTCGCCCCCTTGTACCTGCAAAGCCTGCCTTTCATTGCACCTGCTGGTTGTTCTGCAGGAACGAAGTCACCCCCTTGTACCTGCAAAGCCTGCCTTTCATTGCACCTGCTGGTTGTTCTGCAGGAAGCAGCTCGCCCCCTTGTACCTGCAAAACCTGCCTTTCATTGCACCTGCTGGTTGTTCTGCAGGAAGCAACTCGCCCCCTTGTACCTGCAAAGCCTGCCTTTCATTGCACCTGCTGTTCTTCTGCACGAACCAACTCGCCCCCTTGTACCTGCAAAGCCTGCCTTTCATTGCACCTGCTGTTCTTCTGCAGGAACCACCTCACCCCCTTGTACCTGCAAAGCCTGCCTTTCATTACACCTGCTGGTTCTTCTGCAGGAACCAACTCGCCCCCTTGTACCTGCAAAGCCTGCCTTTCATTGCACCTGCTGTTCTTCTGCAGGAAGCAGCTCGCCCCCTTGTACCTGCAAAGCCTGCCTTTCATTACACCTGCTGGTTCTTCTGCAGGAACCAACTCGCCCCCTTGTACCTGCAAAGCCTGCCTTTCATTGCACCTGCTGTTCTTCTGCACGAACCAACTCGCCCCCTTGTACCTGCAAAGCCTGCCTTTCATTGCACCTGCTGTTCTTCTGCAGGAACCACCTCACCCCCTTGTACCTGCAAAGCCTGCCTTTCATTACACCTGCTGGTTCTTCTGCAGGAACCAACTCGCCCCCTTGTACCTGCAAAGCCTGCCTTTCATTGCACCTGCTGTTCTTCTGCAGGAAGCAGCTCGCCCCCTTGTACCTGCAAAGCCTGCCTTTCATTGCACCTGCTGTTCTTCTGCAGGAACCAACTCACCCCCTTGTACCTGCTTGAACCAACTCATGGTAACAGATATATAGGTATATAGATATATAATAATATATACGTATGCAGATATATGATATATAGATATGTAGATATGACAGATGCATAGATATATAGATATATGATAGATATATAGGTGTATAGATATATAATAACATATAGGTATACAGATATAGATATATGATATATAGATATGTAGATATGACAGATGCATATAGATATATAATAGATATATAGGTATATATATATAATAATATATAGATATACAGATATATGATATATAGATATAGGATATATAGATACATATATATGATAGATGCATAGATATATAGATATATGATAGATATATAGGTATATAGATATATATAATATATAGGTATACAGATATAGATATATGATATATAGATATGTAGATATGATAGATGCATAGATAAATAGATATATGATAGATATATAGGTATATAGATATATAATAATATATAGGTATACAGATATATGATATATAGATATATGATATATAGATATGTACCTGCAAAGCCTGCCTTTCATTGCACCTGCTGTTCTTCTGCAGGAAGCAGCTCGCCCCCTTGTACCTGCAAAGCCTGCCTTTCATTGCACCTGCTGTTCTTCTGCAGGAAGCAGCTCGCCCCCTTGTACCTGCAAAGCCTGCCTTTCATTGCACCTGCTGTTCTTCTGCAGGAAGCAGCTCGCCCCCTTGTACCTGCAAAGCCTGCCTTTCATTGCACCTGCTGTTCTTCTGCAGGAAGCAGCTCGCCCCCTTGTACCTGCAAAGCCTGCCTTTCATTGCACCTGCTGTTCTTCTGCAGGAACCAACTCGCCTCCTTGTACCTGCTTGAACCAACTCATGGTAACAGATATATAGGTATATAGATATATAATAATATATACGTATACAGATATATGATATATAGATATGTAGATATGACAGATGCATAGATATATAGATATATGATAGATATATAGGTATATAGATATATAATAATATATAGGTATACAGATATATGATATACGATATATAGATATGTAGATATGACAGATGCATAGATATATAGATATATGATAGATATATAGGTATATAGATATATAATAACATATAGGTATACAGATATAGATATATGATATATAGATATGTAGATATGACAGATGCATATAGATATATGATAGATATATAGGTATATATATATAATAATATATAGATATACAGATATATGATATATAGATATAGGATATATAGATATGTAACTGCAAAGCCTGCCTTTCATTGCACCTGCTGTTCTTCTGCAGGAACCAACTCGCCCCCTTGTACCTGCAAAGCCTGCCTTTCATTGCACCTGCTGGTTCTTCTGCAGGAACCAGCTCGCCCCCTTGTACCTGCAAAGCCTGCCTTTCATTGCACCTGCTGTTCTTCTGCAGGAACGAAGTCACCCCCTTGTACCTGCAAAGCCTGCCTTTCATTGCACCTGCTGGTTCTTCTGCAGGAACCAACTCGCCCCCTTGTACCTGCAAAGCCTGCCTTTCATTGCAGCTGCTGGTTGTTCTGCAGGAAGCAGCTCGCCCCCTTGTACCTGCAAAGCCTGCCTTTCATTGCACCTGCTGGTTCTTCTGCAGGAACCAGCTCTCCCCCTTGTACCTGCAAAGCCTGCCTTTCATTGCACCTGCTGTTCTTCTGCACGAACCAACTCTCCCCCTTGTACCTGCAAAGCCTGCCTTTCATTGCACCTGCTGTTCTTCTGCACGAACCAACTCGCCCCCTTGTACCTGCAAAGCCTGCCTTTCATTGCACCTGCTGTTCTTCTGCAGGAACCAACTGGCCCCCTTGTACCTGCAAAGCCTGCCTTTCATTGCACCTGCTGTTCTTCTGCAGGAACCAACTCGCCCCCTTGTACCTGCAAAGCCTGCCTTTCATTGCACCTGCTTCTTCTTCTGCAGGAACCACCTCACCCCCTTGTACCTGCAAAGCCTGCCTTTCATTGCACCTGCTGTTCTTCTGCAGGAACCAACTCACCCCCTTGTACCTGCAAAGCCTGCCTTTCATTGCACCTGCTGGTTCTACTGCAGGAAGCAGCTCGCCCCCTTGTACCTGCAAAGCCTGCCTTTCATTGCACCTGCTGTTCTTCTGCAGGAACGAAGTCACCCCCTTGTACCTGCAAAGCCTGCCTTTCATTGCACCTGCTGTTCTTCTGCACGAACCAACTCTCCCCCTTGTACCTGCAAAGCCTGCCTTTCATTGCACCTGCTGTTCTTCTGCACGAACCAACTCTCCCCCTTGTACCTGCAAAGCCTGCCTTTCATTGCACCTGCTGTTCTTCTGCAGGAACCAGCTCGCCCCCTTGTACCTGCAAACCTTGCCTTTCATTGCACCTGCTGGTTCTTCTGCAGGAACCAGCTCGCCCCCTTGTACCTGCAAAGCTTGCCTTTCATTGCACCTGCTGGTTCTTCTGCAGGAACCAGCTCGCCCCCTTGTACCTGCAAAGCTTGCCTTTCATTGCACCTGCTGGTTCTTCTGCAGGAACCAGCTCGCCCCCTTGTACCTGCAAAGCCTGCCTTTCATTGCACCTGCTGGTTCTTCTGCAGGAACCAGCTCGCCCCCTTGTACCTGCAAAGCCTGTCTTTCATTGCACCTGCTGGTTCTTCTGCAGGAACCAGCTCGCCCCCTTGTACTTGCAAAGCCTGCCTTTCATTGCACCTGCTGTTCTTCTGCAGGAACGAAGTCACCCCCTTGTACCTGCAAAGCCTGCCTTTCATTGCACCTGCTGTTCTTCTGCAGGAACCAACTCGCCCCCTTGTACCTGCAAAGCCTGCCTTTCATTGCACCTGCTGTTCTTCTGCAGGAACCAACTCGCCCCCTTGTACCTGCAAAGCCTGCCTTTCATTGCACCTGCTGGTTCTTCTGCAGGAAGCAGCTCGCCCCCTTGTACCTGCAAAGCCTGCCTTTCATTGCACCTGCTGGTTTTCTGCAGGAACCAACTCGCCCCCTTGTACCTGCAAAGCCTGCCTTTCATTGCACCTGCTGGTTCTTCTGCAGGAACCAACTCGCCCCCTTGTACCTGCAAAGCCTGCCTTTCATTGCACCTGCTGGTTCTTCTGCAGGAACCAACTCGCCCCCTTGTACCTGCAAAGCCTGCCTTTCATTGCACCTGCTGTTCTTCTGCAGGAACCAACTCGCCCCCTTGTACCTGCAAAGCCTGCCTTTCATTGCACCTGCTGTTCTTCTGCAGGAAGCAGCTCGCCCCCTTGTACCTGCAAAGCCTGCCTTTCATTGCACCTGCTGGTTCTTCTGCAGGAAGCAGCTCGCCCCCTTGTACCTGCAAAGCCTGCCTTTCATTGCACCTGCTGGTTTTCTGCAGGAACCAACTCGCCCCCTTGTACCTGCAAAGCCTGCCTTTCATTGCACCTGCTGGTTCTTCTGCAGGAACCAACTCGCCCCCTTGTACCTGCAAAGCCTGCCTTTCATTGCACCTGCTGGTTCTTCTGCAGGAACCAACTCGCCCCCTTGTACCTGCAAAGCCTGCCTTTCATTGCACCTGCTGTTCTTCTGCAGGAACCAACTCGCCCCCTTGTACCTGCAAAGCCTGCCTTTCATTGCACCTGCTGGTTCCTCGTGCTGGAATGCAGTTGAGGCCACATTCAGCCACCCCCAGCACCCTTGCACAAGAAAGCCTTTCTTACCAAAGCGACTGAGAGGAAGCTGTCCGTCCACTGCTTCCCCAAAACAACCAGCTCCCCGTGGCAGAGTCCACGGCGAGGATGGACAGGGCAGGGTTCCATCGGCGACTGCCTCCGTGTGTTTAAATTATCTTTGATTTGGGGCCCACAGGATTGCGGAATAAGAATGTGGGAAGCTCCCGAGAAACCTGGGCATGTTAGTCAAGGTTCTCTTCCGGGACAGAACTCATAGGATGTATAGACAGACAGACAGACAGACAGACACACAGCCAGGCAGAGAGAGAGAGACAGACACACAGACAGACAGAGAGAGAGAGACAGACAGACACACAGACAGATAGATAGACAGATACTTAGATGGACAGATAAATAGCCAGAGAGAGAGAGACAGAGAGAGACAGTCAGACAGACAGACAGACAGACAGACAGATAGACAGATACTTAGATAAATAGAGAGAGACAGACAGAAACAGAGAGACAGACAGACTCAGAGACAGATAGACAGACACATAGATAGATAAATAGAAAGTCAGAGAGAGAGACAGACAGACAGATAAATAGAGAGAGAGACAGACGGACACAGAGAGACAGACAAACAGACAGATAGATAGATAGACAGATAGACAGACAGACACACAGAGAGATAGACAGATAGATAAATAGAGAGACAGACAGATACACAGACAGATAGATAGACAGATACTTAGATGGACAGATAAATAGACAGAGAGAGACAGACACACAGACAGACAGAGAGAGAGAGACAGACACACAGCCAGACAGAGAGAGACAGACAGACACACAGCCAGACAGAGAGAGAGAGAGACAGACAGACACACAGACAGATAGATTGACAGACACTTAGATGGACAGATAAATAGCCAGAGAGAGTCAGACAGAGAGAGACAGTCAGACAGACAGACAGACAGATACACAGACAGATAGACAGACACATAGATAGATAAATAGAAAGACAGACAGACAGACACACAGCCAGACAGAGAGAGAGAGAGACAGACAGACACACAGACAGATAAATAGACAGATACTTAGATAAATAGAGAGAGACAGACAGAAACAGAGAGACAGACAGACTCAGAGACAGATAGACAGATACATAGATAGATAAATAGAAAGACAGAGAGAGAGACAGACAGACAGATAGATAAATAGAGAGAGAGACAGACGGACACAGAGAGACAGACAAACAGACAGATAGATAGATAAATAGACAGATAGACAGACAGACAGACACACAGAGAGATAGATAGACAGATAGATAAATAGAGAGACAGACAGATACACAGAGAGATAGATAGACAGATACTTAGATGGACAGATAAATAGAGAGAGAGAGAGAGACACACAGACAGACAGAGAGAGAGAGACAGACACACAGCCAGACAGAGAGAGAGAGACAGACAGACACACAGACAGATAGATAGACAGATACTTAGATGGACAGATAAATAGACAGACAGAGAGAGAGAGACAGAGAGAGACAGTCAGACAGACAGACAGATAGACAGATATTTAGATAAATAGAGAGAGACAGACAGAAACAGAGAGACAGACAGACTCAGAGACAGATAGACAGACACATAGATAGATAAATAGAAAGACAGACAGAGAGAGAGAGACAGACAGACAGACAGACAGATAGACAGATACTTAGATAAATAGAGAGAGACAGACAGAAACAGAGAGACAGACAGACACACAGACAGATAGACAGACACATAGATAGATAAATGGAAAGACAGACAGACACACAGCCAGACAGAGAGAGACAGACAGACACACAGACAGATAGATAGACAGATACTTAGATAAATAGAGAGAGACAGACAGACTCAGAGACAGATAGACAGACACATAGATAAATAGAAAGACAGACAGAGAGAGAGAGACAGACAGATAGATAAATAGAGAGAGAGACAGACGGACACAGAGAGACAGACAAACAGACAGATAGATAGATAAATAGACAGATAGACAGACAGACACACAGAGAGATAGATAGACAGATACTTAGATGGACAGATAAATAGACAGAGAGAGACAGACACACAGACAGACAGAGAGAGAGAGAGACAGACACACAGACAGATAGACAGATACTTAGATAAATAGAGAGAGAGACAGACAGACACAGAGAGACAGACAGACTCAGAGACAGGTAGACAGACACATAGACAGATAAATAGAAAGACAGACAGAGAGAGAGACAGACAGACAGACAGATAGATAGACAGATACTTGGACAGATAAATAGACAGACAGAGAGAGAGAGACAGAGAGAGACAGTCAGACAGACAGACAGATAGACAGATACTTAGATAAATAGAAAGACAGACAGAGAGAGAGAGAGAGACAGACAGATAGATAAATAGAGAGAGAGACAGACGGACACAGAGACAGACAGACAGATAGATAGATAAATAGACAGATAGAGAGACAGACACACAGAGAGATAGATAGATAGATAAATAGAGAGACAGACAGATACACAGACAGATAGATAGACAGATACTTAGATGGACAGATAAATAGACAGACAGACAGAGAGAGAGACAGAGAGAGACAGACAGACAGACAGACAGATAGACAGATACTTAGATAAATAGAGAGAGACAGACAGACACAGAGAGACAGACAGACTCAGAGACAGATAGACAGACACATAGATAGATAAATAGAAAGACGGAGAGAGAGACAGACAGACAGATAGATAAATAGAGAGAGAGACAGACGGACACAGAGAGACAGACAGACAGACAGATAGATAGATAAATAGACAGATAGACAGACAGACAGACACACAGAGAGATAGATAGACAGATAGAGAGACAGACAGATACACAGACAGATAGATAGACAGATACTTAGATGGACAGATAAATAGACAGAGAGAGAGAGACAGAGAGAGACAGTCAGACAGACAGACAGACAGATAGATATTTAGATGGGGGGGAAAACACGACAATCAGGAATCCGTAAAACAATTAGCGATGAAATGATAATATTGTCTAACCCGTGTATTTTTGATTAATGTATAAATAATTCAAGTGAGTCTTTCTTGAGTTGGTAGATAGATAGATGATAGATTGATGGATAGATGGATTATAGATGGATGGATAGATGATACATAGATGAATAGATAGATGTTCGATAGATTGATGGATAGATAGATGGATGGATAGATGATACATAGATGAATAGATAGATAGATGATAGATTGATGGATAGATAGATAATAGATGGATGGATAGATGATACATAGATGAATAGATAGATGTTCGATAGATTGATGGATAGATAGATGATAGATGGATGGATAGATGATACATAGATGAATAGATAGATAGATGATAGATTGATGGATAGATAGATAATAGATGGATGGATAGATGATACATAGATGAATAGATAGATGTTCGATAGATTGATGGATAGATAGGTGATAGATGAATAGATAGATGTTAGATAGATTGATGGATAGGTGATAGATGGATGGATAGATGATACATAGATGAATAGATAGATGTTTGATAGATAGATAGACAGATGATAGATAGATAGTCAGAGACAGAGAGACACAGAGAGATAGATAGACAGTTAGATAAATAGACAGACAGAGACAGACAGACAGATAGACAAAGAGACAGACAGACTCACAGACAGATACTTAGATGGACAGATAAATAGAGAGAGAGATGCAGAGAGACAGACAGATAGATATTTAGATGGGGGGGAAAACACGACAATCAGGAATCTGTAAAACAATCAGCGATGAAATGAGAATATTGTCCAACCCGTGTATTTTTGATGAATGTATAAATAATTCAAGTGAGTCTTTCTCGAGTTGGTAGGTAGATAGATGATAGATTGATGGATAGATGGATTATAGATGGATGGATAGATGATAGATGAATAGATAGATGTTAGATAGATTGATGGATAGATAGATGATAGATTGATGGATAGATGGATGATAGATGGATGGATAGATGATACATAGATGAATAGATAGATGTTAGATTGATGGATAGATAGATGATAGATTGATGGATATATGATAGATGGATGGATAGATGATAGATAGATGAATAGATAGATGTTAGATAGATTGATGGATAGATAGATGATAGATGGATGGATAGATGATACATTGATTAATAGATAGATGTTAGATTGATGGATACATGATAGATGGATGGATAGATGATAGATAGATGAATAGATAGATGTTAGATAGATTGATGGATAGATGGATGATAGATAGATAGAGACACAGAGAGATAGATAGACAGTTAGATAAATAGAGACAGACAGACAGATAGACAAAGAGACAGACTCACAGACAGATACTTAGATGGACAGATAAATAGACAGAGAGAGAGACACAGACAGACAGATAGATAGATAGATGGGGTGGAAAACACGAAAATCAGGAATCTGTAAAAGAATCAGCGATGAAATGATAATATTGTCTAACCCGTGTATTTTTGATTAATGTATAAATAATTCAAGTGAGTCTTTCTTGAGTTGGTAGATAGATAGATGATAGATTGATGGATAGATAGATGATAGATGGATGGATAGATGAACATAGATCAATAGATAGATGTTCGATAGATTGATGGATAGATAGATGATAGATTGATGGATAGATGTTAGATAGATTGATGGATAGATAGATGATAGATTGATGGATAGATAGATGATAGATGGATGGATAGATGATAGATGAATAGATAGATGTTAGATTGATGGATAGATAGATGATAGATTGATGGATACATGATAGATGGATGGATAGATGATAGATAGATGAATAGATAGATGTTAGATAGATTGATGGATAGATGGATTATAGATGGATGGATAGATGATAGATGAATAGATAGATGTTAGATAGATTGATGGATAGATGAATTATAGATGGATGGATAGGTGATACATAGATGAATAGATAGGTGATAGATTGATGGATAGATGAATTATAGATGGATGGATAGGTGATACATAGATGAATAGATAGGTGATAGATTGATGGATAGATAGATGATAGATGGATGGATAGGTGATACATAGATGAATAGATAGATGATAGATTGATGGATAGATAGATAATAGATGGATGGATAGATGATAGATAGATGAATAGATAGATGTTAGATAGATTGATGGATAGATGGATGATAGATAGATAGTCAGAGACACAGAGAGATAGATAGACAGATAAATAGACAGACAGAGACAGACAGACTCACAGACAGATAGATGGACAGATAAATAGAGAGAGAGACGCAGAGAGACAGACAGATAGATAGATAGATGGGGGGGAAAACACGACAATCAGGAATCCGTAAAACAATCAGCGATGAAATGAGAATATTGTCCAACCCGTGTATTTTTGATACATGTATAAATAATTCAAGTGAGTCTTTGTCGAGCTGGCCCAGCGCGGGCCATGATTCACGCGTCCCGTCACGTCGGCGGCCGCTTCCCTGCCGTGTAAAACACTCCCCGTGTCGGGTCCCGGGGTTTTTAATGCTCTTAGGGGGGCCACGCGATGGCTGTTAAGGAGGCCATTACCATAATCCGTTGTGATACACCATGTCATAAACGTTCATCTGGACAACGACATGGGACCGGGGAACGGCTTTTAAGATTTTATGATACAATAACTTTCCATTTGATAAGCAATTAGAAAGATGTTTTGAGACACCAGGAGCGGAGATAATGGACCGGGGAGGACGACGGAGGGAAGGGGACGCGTGGCCCCGGCGGGGACCGTCTGCTCGTTAGGGATGGAGCAGGATTCAAACCCGGCCGGACGAGGGAGGGGGAGGCTCTGTTCCGGGGGCAACCTGGGTGGGGTGGTTACCTGGACGCCTTGGGGTTCAGGCAGGAGTGCCTGGGGGACCCCAGGTGGGGAGGGAGAGGGAGAAAGATAGATGCCAGACAGACAGACGACAAATGGATACACAGACACACACACACATACACAGACACACACAGAGACACAGACACACACACAGAGACACAGACACACACACAGATACACAGACACACACATAGACACACACACACAGTCACACACACAGATACACAGACACACACACAGATACACAAACACACACAGATACACAGACACACACACAGATACACAGACACACACAGAGACACAGACACACACACAGATACACAGACACACACACAGATACACAAACACACACAGATACACAGACACACACATAGACACACACACACAGAGACACAGACACACACATAGATACACAGACACACACATAGATACACAGACACACACACAGATACACAGACACACACATAGATACACAGACAGAGACACAGACACACACAGAGACACAGACACACACACAGATACACAGACACACACATAGACACACACACACACAGAGACACAGACACACACATAGATGATACACAGACACACACACAGATACACAAACACACACAGATACACAGACACACACATAGATACACAGACACACACAGACACACACACAGATACACAGACACACACACAGATACACAAACACACACAGATACACAGACACACACACAGATACACAGACACACACAGAGACACAGACACACACACAGATACACAGACACACACATAGACACACACACACACACAGATACACAGACAGACACAGATACACAGACACACACAGATACACAGACACACACATAGATACACAGACAGACACATAGATACACAGACACACACATACATACACAGACACACACACACAGATACACAGACAGACACACAGATACACACACACACATAGATACACAGACACACACATAGATACACAGACAGACACAGATACACAGACACACACACAGATACACAGACACACACATACATACACAGACACACACATAGATACACAGACACACACATACATACACAGACACACACACACAGATACACAGACACACACACACAGACATACACAGACACACACATAGATACACAGACACACACATAGATACACAGACACACACACAGATACACAGACACACACATAGATACACAGACAGACACATAGATACAGAGACACACACATAGATACACAGACAGACAGAGACACAGACACACACAGATACACAGACACACACACAGACACACAGACACACACATAGATACACAGACACACACACAGATACACAGACACACACATAGACACACACACACACACATAGATACACAGACACACACATAGATACACAGACAGACACAGATACACAGACACACACACAGATACACAGACACACACATAGATACACACACACACATACACAGACACACACACAGAGACACACACACACATAGATACACAGACACACACATAGATACACACACACACAGATACACAGACACACACACAGAGACACAGACACACACATAGATACACAGACACACACACACACAGATACACAGACACACACATAGATACACAGACACACACATAGATACACAGACACACATAGATACACAGACACACACATAGATACACAGACACACACAGATACACAGACACACACACAGATACACAGACACACACATAGATACACAGACAGACAGAGACACAGACACACACAGATACACAGACACACACACAGATACACAGACACACACATAGATACACAGACACACACACAGATACACAGACACACACATAGATACACAGACACACACAGATACACAGACACACACATAGATACACAGACACACACATAGATACACAGACAGACAGAGACACAGACACACACAGATACACAGACACACACACAGATACACAGACACACACAGATACACAGACACACACACAGATACACAGACACACACATAGATACACAGACAGACAGAGACACAGACACACACAGATACACAGACACACACACAGATACACAGACACACACAGATACACAGACACACACATAGATACACAGACACACACATAGATACACAGACAGACACATAGATACACAGACACACACACAGATACACAGACACACACAGATACACAGACACACACATAGATACATAGACACACACATAGATACACAGACACACACATAGATACACAGACAGACACAGATACACAGACACACACACAGATACACAGACACACACATAGATACACAGACACACACAGATACACAGACACACACATAGATACACAGACACACACATAGATACACAGACACACACATAGATACACAGACAGACACAGATACACAGACACACACACAGATACACAGACACACACATAGATACACAGACACACACAGATACACAGACACACACACAGATACACAGACACACACATAGATACACAGACACACACATAGATACACAGACAGACACAGATACACAGACACACACACAGATACACAGACACACACATAGATACACAGACACACACAGATACACAGACACACACACAGATACACAGACACACACAGATACACAGACACACACATAGATACACAGACACACACATAGATACACAGACAGACACATAGATACACAGACACACACACAGATACACAGACACACACAGATACACAGACACACACATAGATACATAGACACACACATAGATACACAGACACACACATAGATACACAGACAGACACAGATACACAGACACACACACAGATACACAGACACACACATAGATACACAGACACACACAGATACACAGACACACACATAGATACACAGACACACACATAGATACACAGACACACACATAGATACACAGACAGACACAGATACACAGACACACACACAGATACACAGACACACATAGATACACAGACACACACAGATACACAGACACACACACAGATACACAGACACACACATAGATACACAGACACACACATAGATACACAGACAGACACAGATACACAGACACACACACAGATACACAGACACACACATAGATACACAGACACACACAGATACACAGACACACACACAGATACACAGACACACACAGATACACAGACACACACATAGATACACAGACAGACAGATACGTAGATAGACAGACGGACGGACATATAGATAGATAAATACACACATAGGTTAGATAGATACACACATAGATAGATACATAGATACACACATAGATAGACACATAGGTTAGATAGATAGACACATAGATAAATAGATACACACATAGATAGATACATAGATACACACATAGATAGATACATAGACACATAGATAGATAGACACATAGACACATAGATAGACACATAGACACATAGAGACATAGACTCATACATAGATAGACACATAGTTTAGATAGACACATAGTTAGATAAATAGATACACACATAGATAGATACATAGATATACACATAAAGACATAGATAGATACATAGACACATACATAGATAGACACATAGATAAATAGATAAACACATAGATACATAGACACATACATAGATAGACACGTAGATACATAGATAGACACATAGATAGACACATAGACACATAGATACACAGACAGACAGATACGTAGATAGACAGAGAGACGGACATATAGATAGATAAATACACACATAGGTTAGATAGATAGACACATAGATAGATAAATAGATACACACATAGGTAGATACATAGATAGACACATAGATAGACACATAGATACATAGATAGACACATAGATACATAGACACATAGATAGATACATAGATACATAGACACATAGACACATAGATAGATACATAGATACATAGACACATAGACACATAGATAGATAAACACATAGATACATAGATAGAGACATAGATAGATAAATACATATATAGATAGATACAAAGATATATAGATAGACACATAGATACATACATAGATAGACACATAGATAAATAGATACACACATAGATAGATACATAGACACATACATAGATAGATACATAGACACATAGATAAATAAACACATAGATACATAGATATATAGATAGACACATACATAGATAGATAGACACATAGACACATAGATAGATATATAGATAGACACATAGATAGATAGATACATAGATATATAGATAGATAGGTACATAGACAGATACATAGATACATAGATAGATAGATAGATATAGATAGATAGATAGATAATAAATAGACACATAGGTTAGATAGATAGACACAGACACATACATAGATAGATAGACACATAGATAAATAGATACACACATAGATACATAGACACATATATAAACACATAGATACATAGATATATAGATAGACACATACATAGATAGACACATAGACACATAGATACATAGATAGACACATAGATAAATAGATACATATATAGATACATAGATATATAGATAGATAGATAGATACATAGATAGATAGACACATAGATAGATACATAGATATATAGATAGACACATACACAGATAGACACATAGATAGGTAGGTAGATAGATAGATAGATAGATACACACATAGATAGATACATAGATACATAGACACATAGATAGATAAATAGATACACACATAGATACATAGACACATGCATAGATAGATAGACATATAGACAGATAGATACATAGGTAAATATAGGTAGATAGATAAACAGATAGATACATAGATAAATAGACACATAGATTAGATAGACACATAGATAGATACATAGATAGACGCATAGATAAATAGATACATATACACATAGATAGATACATATATAGATAGACACATACATAGATAGATAGACACATAGACACATAGATACATAGATAGATAGACACATAGATAAATAGATACATATATAGATACATAGATATATAGATAGATACATAGATAGATAGATAGACACATAGATAGATACATAGATATATAGATAGACACATACATAGATAGACACATAGATAGGTAGGTACATAGATAGATAGATAGATACACACATAGATAGATACATAGATACATAGATAGACACATAGATAGATAAATAGATACACACATAGATACATAGACACATGCATAGATAGATAGAGACATAGACAGATAGATACATAGGTAGATATAAATATAGGTAGATAGATAAACAGATAGATACATAGATAAATAGACACATAGATTAGATAGACACATAGATAGAGGCATAGATAGACACATAGATAAATAGATACATATACACATAGATAGATACATATATAGATAGACACATACATAGATAGATAGATACATAAACACATAGATAGATACATAGACACATACATAGATACACACATAGGTTAGATAGTTAGACACATAGATAGATAAATAGATACACACATAGGTAGATACATAGACAGACACATAGATAGACACATAGGCACATAGATAGATAGACACATAGATACATAGACACATAGACACATAGATAGATAGACACATAGATAAATAGATACATATATAGATACATAGATATATAGATAGATACATAGATAGATAGACATATAGATAGATACATAGATATATACATAGATACATAGATAGACACATAGATAGATACATAGATATGTAGATAGACACATACATAGATAGACACATAGACACATAGATACATAGATAGACACATAGATAAATAGATACATATATAGATACATAGATATATAGATAGATACATAGATAGATAGAGACATAGATAGATACATAGATATATAGATAGACACATACATAGATAGACACATAGACACATAGATACATAGATAGACACATAGATAAATAGATACATATATAGATACATAGATATATAGATAGATACATAGATAGATAGACACATAGATAGATACATAGATGCATAGACACATAGACACATAGAGACATAGACTCATACATAGATAGACACATAGTTTAGATAGACACATAGATAGATAAATAGATACACACATAGATAGATACATAGATAGACACATAGACACATAGATAGATACATAGACACATACATAGATAGACACATAGGTTAGATAGTTAGACACATAGATAGATACATAGATATATAGATAGATACATAGATAGATAGATAGACACATAGATAGACACATAGACACATAGATAGATAGACACATACATAGACACATAGACACATAGATACATAGATACATAGATAAACACATACATAGGCACATAGATAGATACATAGATAGACACATAGACACATACATAGATAGATAGATACATAGACCCATAGACACATAGACACATAGATAGATAGATACATATATAGATACACACATACATAGATAGATAGGTACATAGACACATAGATAGATACATAGATACATAGATAGACAGAGAGACAGATACATAGATAGACAGATTATTAAGTATCATGAGTGATTAGATACTAGTCTTATGGACTATTAAGTATCATTAGTGATTACATATTGATCTTATTGAATATTCAGTATCCTGAGTGATTAGTTATTGGTCTTATTGATTATTAAATATCACGAGTGATTAGATGTTAGTCTTATTGATTATGGAATATCACAAGTGATTATTGATTATCACAAGTGATATCAAGTATCGTGAGTGATTAGACATTAGTGTTATTGAACATTCAGTATTGTGAGTGATTAGATATTGGTCTTATTGATTATTAAATATCACGAGTGATTAGATGTTAGTCTTATTGATTATTAAGTATCATTAGTGATTAGATACTGGTCTTACGGAATATTAAGTATCCTGAGTGATTAGATATTGGTCTTATTGAATATTAGATATCCTGAGTGATTAGATGTTAGTCTTATTGATTATTGAATGTCACAAGTGATTAGATATTAGTCTTATTGAATATCGACTATCGTGAGTGATTAGACATTAGTGTTATTGAACATTCAGTATTGTGAGTGATTAGATATTGATCTTATTGAATACTAGGTATCCTAAGTGATTAGATGTTCGTCTTATTGATTAAAGGGTCCCTGTACTTTATGCAGAATAATCTCGGGCCTTTGGTTTGCTGTGGTCAGGGACTGATAAGGGACACTATGGGATGTGGGCAGGAGGCCAGAGCATTGATACCCGCAGCTGCTGGAGGTCAGCAGAGATAACCTGTCGAATGCCAAAGCCCAGCCATCCGTCCGTCCGTCCGTCCGTCCGTCCGTCATACCCACATCAGGGGTGCCGGAGGGCATCTCCAACGTCTGCATCTAAAATCAGTGCTTGGGGAGGCACCTGCTGCTCAGCAGACCTCGGGAGGGCACATCCCAGTCCTCGGGCGAGCTGGAGACCCCTCCGGTGCCCCAGGGTCTTGAGGAAGGCCTGAGCCCCATCACCCCGACTGTCTCGGCGTGGTCTGTGGTCTGTTGGGCGCAGTGTGTGTCTGCTTTCCCTCCCGACTTCGGCACCTGTTCCTCTTTTGAAATTCCTGTGTTCTTTTTTATTTATTTATTTTTGTTGCATTTTAGGTTTTGGGGGGTCCACGTGTTCTCATTTTTCATCCCCCGCCATGAGTGAAAATATGTGGTGTTTCATTTTCTGTTCTTGTGTCAGTTTGCTGAGAATTATGTTCTCCAGATTCATCCACGTCCCTACAAAGGACACGAACTCGTCATTTTTGATGGCTGCATAATATTCCATGGTGTCTATGTACCGCATTTTCCCAGTCCAGTCTATTACCCGGCAACTGTACCACAAAGTGCCGACATATCTCTCGCTGTCCCCGGCTTCAGCTACTTGTTCCTTAGACGCCTGATGGGTTTGAGGATTCACCCTAGTTTCCCTGACCCCCCACGCCCGCTTGTTTTGTACCTAATAAAAGTCAGAGTGTCCCGGCGTGCGGGTCCGCTACCTGACTGTCACTGTTAGGGAATAGTACACGGAGAAACTCTCTTTCTCTTCATCTCAATATCCTGGGTTTTTTTTAATGTTTGTTTATGTATTTATGTATTTATTTTACTTATTTTTTTTTTTTTGAGATGGAGTTTTGCTCTTGTTACCCAGGCTGGAGTGCAATGGCGTGATCTCGGCTCACCGCAACCTCCGCCTCCTGGGTTCAGGCAATTCTCCTGCCTCAGTCTCCCCGGTAGCTGGGATTACAGGCATGCACCACCAGGCCCAGCTAATTTTTGTATTTTTAGTAGAGACGGGGTTTCACCATGTTGACCAGGATGGTCTCGATCTCTTGACCTCGTGTTCCACCCGCCTCGGCCTCCCAAAGTGCTGGGATTACAGGCTGGAGCCACCGCACCCGGCGTATTTATTTATTTAATAATTTTTTTTTTTTATAGAGACGTTAGATATGTCTGCTAAAGCTCTCCCTCCCCAATCCCCCCACCCCTGCTCTCCCTCCCCTATACCCCCACCTCCTGCTATTGCTCCCCAATCCCCCACCCCCGGCTCTCCCTCCCCAATCCCCCACCCCCGGCTCTCCCTCCCCTATACCCCCACCCCTGCTCTCCCTCCCCAATCCCCCACCCCCGGCTCTCCCTCCCCTATACCCCCACCCCTGCTCTCCCTCCCCTATACCCCCACCCCTGCTCTCCCTCCCCAATCCCCCACCCCTGGCTCTCCCTCCCCTATACCCCACCCCTGCTCTCCCTCCCCAATCCCCAACCCCCGGCTCTCCCTCCCCTATACCCCCACCCCTGCTCTCCCTCCCCAATCCCCCACCCCCGGCTCTCCCTCCCCTATACCCCCACCCCTGCTCTCCCTCCCCAATCCCCCACCCCCGGCTCTCCCTCCTCAATCCCCCACCCCTGCTCTCCCTCCCCAATCCCCCACCCCTGGCTCTCCCTCCCCTATACCCCCACCCCTGCTCTCCCTCCCCAATCCCCCACCCCCGGCTCTCCCTCCCCAATCCCCCCACCCCTGCTCTCCCTCCCCTATACCCCCACCTCCTGCTATTGCTCCCCAATCCCCCACCCCCGGCTCTCCCTCCCCAATCCCCCACCCCCGGCTCTCCCTCCCCTATACCCCCACCCCTGCTCTCCCTCCCCAATCCCCCACCCCTGCTCTCCCTCCCCAATCCCCCACCCCCGGCTCTCCCTCCCCTATACCCCCACCCCTGCTCTCCCTCCCCAATCCCCCACCCCTGGCTCTCCCTCCCCTATACCCCACCCCCGGCTCTCCCTCCCCTATACCCCCACCCCTGCTCTCCCTCCCCAATCCCCCACCCCTGGCTCTCCCTCCCCTATACCCCACCCCTGCTCTCCCTCCCCAATCCCCCACCCCCGGCTCTCCCTCCCCAATCCCCCCACCCCTGCTCTCCCTCCCCAATCCCCCACCCCCGGCTCTCCCTCCCCTATACCCCCACCCCTGCTCTCCCTCCCCAATCCCCCACCCCCGGCTCTCCCTCCCCTATACCCCACCCCTGCTCTCCCTCCCCAATCCCCCACCCCCGGCTCTCCCTCCCCTATACCCCCACCCCTGCTCTCCCTCCCCTATACCCCCACCTCCTGCTATTGCTCCCTCCCCAATCCCCCACCCCCGGCTCTCCCTCCCCTATACCCCCACCCCTGCTCTCCCTCCCCAATCCCCCACGCCTGGCTCTCCCTCCCCTATACCCCACCCCTGCTCTCCCTCCCCAATCCCCCACCCCCGGCTCTCCCTCCCCTATACCCCCACCCCTGCTCTCCCTCCCCAATCCCCCACCCCCGGCTCTCCCTCCCCTATACCCCCACCCCTGCTCTCCCTCCCCAATCCCCCACCCCTGGCTCTCCCTCCCCTATACCCCCACCCCTGCTCTCCCTCCCCAATCCCCCACCCCCGGCTCTCCCTCCCCTATACCCCCACCCCTGCTCTCCCTCCTCAATCCCCCACCCCCGGGTCTCCCTCCCCTATACCCCCACCCCTGCTCTCCCTCCCCAATCCCTCCACCCCCGGCTCTCCCTCCCTAATCCCCCCACCCCCTGCTCTCCCTCCCCAATCCCCCCACGCCTGCTCTCCCTCCCTAATCCCCCCACCCCCTGCTCTCCCTCCCCTATACCCCCACCCCCTGCTCTCCCTCCCCAATCCCCCCACCCCCGGCTCTGCCTCCCCAACCCCCCACCCCCTGCTCTCCCTCCCCTATACCCCCACCTCCTGCTATTGCTCCCCAATCCCCCACCCCCAGCTCTCCCTCCCCAATCCCCCACCCCCGGCTCTCCCTCCCCTATACCCCCACCCCTGCTCTCCCTCCTCAATCCCCCACCCCCAGGTCTCCCTCCCCTATACCCCCACCCCCTGCTCTCCCTCCCCCAGCCCCCCACCCCTGCTCTCCCTCCCCAATCCCCCCACCCCCGGCTCTGCCTCCCCAATCCCCCCACCCCCAGCTCTCCCTCCCCAATCCCCCACACCCTGCTCTCCCTCCCCCAGACCCCACCCCCTGCTCTCCCTCCCCAATGCCCCTACCCCCTGCTATCCCTCCCCCAGCCCCCCAGCCGCTGCGCTCCCTCCCCAATCCCCCCACCCCCTGCTCTCCTTCCCCAATCCCCCACCCCCGGCTCTCCCTCCCCTATACACACACCCCTGCTCTCCCTCCCCAATCCCCCCACGCCTGCTCTCCCTCCCTAATCCCCCCACCCCCAGCTCTCCCTCCCCAACCCCCCACCCCCTGCTCTCCCTCCCCTATACCCCCACCTCCTGCTATCGCTCCCCCAGCCCCCCAGCCCCTGCTCTCCCTCCCCAATACCCCCACCCCCTGCTATACCTCCCCCAGCCCCCCAGCCCCTGCTATCCCTCCCCCAATCCCCCACCCGCTGCTCTCCCTCCCCTATACCCCACCTCCTGCTATCGCTCCCCCAGGCCCCCAGCCCCTCCTATGCCTCCACAAGCCCCCACCCCCTGCTAGCCCTCCTCTGGCCCCCACCCCCTGCTCTCCCTCCCCAATCCCCCCACCCCCTGCTCTCCCTCTCTTAGCCCCCCACCACCTGCTCTCCCTCCCCTAGCCCCCCACCCCCTGCTCTCCCTCCCCTAGCCCCCTACCCCCTGCTGCTATCCCTCCCCAATCCCCCCACCCCCTGCTCTCCCTCCCCTAGCTCCCCACCCCCTGCTCTCCCTCCCCAAGCCCCCCACCCCCTGCTCTCCGTCCCCTAGCCCCCCACTCCCTGCTGCTATCCCTCCCCAATCCCCCTACCCTGTGCTCTCCCTCTCCATCCCCGCAGCCCCTGCTATCCCTCCCCAATCCCCCCACCCCCTGCTCTCCCTCCCCTGGCCCCCAACCCCTGCTATCCCTCCCCAATCCCCCCAGCCACTGCTATGCCTCCCCAATCCCCCACCCCCTGCTCTCCCTCCCCAATCCCCCCATCCCCTACTCTCCCTCCCCCAGCCCCCCAGACCTTGCTATCCCTCCCAAATCCCCCCAGTCCCTGCTATGCCTCCGAAATCCCCCCAGCCCCTGCTATGCCTCCCCAAGCCCTCCACCCCCTGCTCTTCCTCTGCTACCCCCCACCCTCTCCTCTCCCTGCCCTATCCTCCCACCCCCTGCTCTCCCTCCCCTAGCCCCCCACTTCTTGCTCTCCCTCTCCTGGCCCCCCATCCCCTGCTATCCGTCCCCTGGCCCCCCACACCCCGACAGGCCCCAGTGTATGATGCTCCCCTCCCTGTGTCCATGTGTTCTCACTGTTCAGCTCCCACTCATGAGTGAGAACACGCGGTGTTTGGTTTTCCGTTCCCGTGTCCGTTTGCTGAGGATGATGGTTTCCAGCTTCATCCATGTCCCTGCAAAGGACGTGAACTCATCCTTTTTCATGGCTGCATAGTACTCCCTGGTGTGTAGGTGCCACATTTTCTTTATCCAGGGGAGGCTGAGCTCCCCGATGGGGTCAGGGTTAGGGCTCTGGGACCCCAAGAGCTTTTGCAGAAAAGCAATTTATGAGGCAGGGAGAGAAAGCCAGCTCTCACGCTGTCATGGGCCTGGGGTCTTTTAATCTGGGGCTTATTCCAGACCCATCCAAGCTTTTGTCCCACAGTCTTTCCGTAGCTCACAAAAGTTAAAGACTCTTAAGCTCCCAGATGGGGACTTAAAGACGGCAGGTCAGCCATGTCCCTGGGAAGCTGTCGCCTTTAAAACCACGTCCCTTGTGTACCTGGGAAGAAAATGTAACACCTTCCCTGGAAAGGACGTGAACTCGTCCTTTTTGATGGCTGCATAGTATTCCACGGTGTCCATGTCACACGGTGGCTCCCGCCTGTGATCTCAGCACTTTGGGAGGCCGAGGCAGGAGGATGGGGAGGTTGTAGACGCCTGTGATCCCAGCTACTCGGGAGGCTGAGGCAGGAGGATGGCTTGAACCCGGGACGGCATCAGGGCACGTGGATGCCCAAGCACTGAAAAAACGATGTAACTTCTCAGCACTCCAGAATCCTGACTGTTTTCTCAGGGGGGAAATGGCAGAGCTTGAGAAATGCAAGAAACAGATGAATTCTAAAAAAAATTGAACTTTTTTTTTGAGGGGGGGGCGGGGTTGTTGTTCGTTTGATGTGCTCTGTTCTGTTTCTTTGAGACAGGGTCTCACTGTGTTGCCCAGGCTGGAGTGCGGTGGTGTGATCTCGGCTCACTGCAACCTCCGCCTCCCGGGTTCAAGGGATTCTCCTGCCTCAGCCTCCCGAGTAGCTGGGACTACAGGCACCCACCACCACAGCCGGCTAATTTCTGTATTTCTAATAGAGGCAGGGTTTCGCCATGTGGGCCGGGCTGGTCTCGAACTCGTGACCTCGTGATCCACCCATTACAGGTTCGAGCCACAACACTATTTTTTTCTGTTTGGGATGGAGTCTCACTGTGTTGCCCAGGCTGGAGTGCAGTGAGGTGATCTCAGCTCACTGCAGCCTCTGCCTCCCGGGTTCAAGCCACTATTTTTGTGCCTCAGCCTCCTGAGTAGTCGGGACTACAGACGCCCCCCACCGTGCCCAGCAAAGTTTTGTGATTTTAGTAAAGATGGGCAGCCCTGTAATCCCAGCTACTCGGGAGGCTGAGGCAGGAGAGAATCCCTTGAACCCGGGAGGCGGAGGTTACAGTGAGCCGAGATGGCGCCACTGCATTGCACCCTGGGTGACACAGTGACGCTGTGTCTCAAAACAATATTATTAAAAAAAAAAAAAAAAAAAAAAAGAATGAACCTCTCCCGGGCAGTGGCTCTGGGTCCCCAAGAGGGACGTGGCCCCGTCTACGCAGCCAGCCACATATGGCTAAGGGCAGCTGCTCGTCCCCCTGCATAACTGGGCAGTGACCTGCCTTGGGCATCCCAGCCCGGCCCCTTTCAGCCCCTGCTTGTCCCTGTCCCCTCCCAGGAAGAGGCCCCGGGTCCAAGGGACTCAGGTGGAGGGGAGGTTAAAACACAGGTCTGGCTGGGTGCGGGGGTCTCACGCTCTTGATCCCAGCACTTGGGGAGGTCGAGGCGGGTGGATCGCCTGAGGTCGGGAGTTCGAGACCAGCCTGGACAACATGGTGAGACCCCATCTCCACTAAACATATAAAAAAAATTAGCCGGACGTGGTGTTGGGTGGGGAGTGGGGGGGGTGCCTGTAGTCGCAGCTACTCAGGAGGCTGAGGCAGGAGGATGGCTTGAACCCGGGAGGCGGAGGTTGCCACTGCGCTCCAGCCTGGGTGACAGAGCGAGACTCCAACACACAAAAAATGGTTTTGTTTGTGGCGTGATGGGAACATACAGAGGCCCTGTGCTCTGTGGGGCAGGGGAGCCCCTCAGAAGGACTCACCCCCCACAAGCCTCCCCCCCCCCACTGCTGCAAATCAAGCTGACACTGTCCTCCTCCGAGGCTGGGGATCAATCCTCCTGTCCCTTCTGTTTGCCGTTGAATTAAAACCTAAAAATCATTAGTGAGCAGAGAAGGCCTCCCCGAGGACCGAGCCACTGAGCCCTGCGGCCTCCTTCCCCACGGCGAGCCGTGCGGGCCTCCATCTGTCAGCGCCCAGAGACGCGGCCGGACACGCCCCCAAAACTCCCAAACGGGGACCCGGGTGGGCTCAGGGAGGAGATAAATGCAGACTTTGAAAAAAAGAACCTTTTTTTTTTTTTTTTTTTTTTTGTGAAATAGAGTCTCGCTCTGTTACTCAGGCTGGAGTGTAATGGTGTGATCTCAGCTCTCTGCGGCCTCCACCACCCGGGTTCAAGGGATCCTCCTGCCTCAGCCTCCCGGGTGCCTGGAATTACAAGTGTCTGTCACCATGGCTGCCTAATTTTTATTTTTGTGTGTGTGTGTCTATATATATATATATATATGTATTTTCTGAAATAGAGTCTTGCTCTGTTGGCCCGCCTGGAGTGTAATGGTGTGATCCCGGCTCACTGTGGCCTCCACCACCCGGGTTCAAGGGATCCTCCTGTCTCAGCCTCCTGGATACCTTGGATTACAAGTGTCTGTCACCATGGCTGGCTAATTTTTATTTTTGTGTGTGTGTGTCTATATATATATTTTGAAATAGAGTCTTGCTCTGTTGGCCCGCCTGGAGTGCAGTGGCCCGATCTCGGCTCACTGCGGCCTCCGCCTCCCGGGTTCAAGCAATCCTCCTGCCTCAGCCTCCCGACTGCCTGGGATTACAAGTGTCTGTCACCATGGCTGGCTAATTTTTATTTTTTTTTGTGTGTGTCTATATATATATATATATATTTTTTTTTGAAATAGAGTCTTGCTCTGTTGGCCCGGCTGGAGTGTAATGGTGTGATCCTGGGTCACTGCAGCCTCCACCTCCCGGGTTCAAGGGATCCTCCTGCCTCAGCCTCCCGGGTGCCTGGGATTACAAGTGTCTGTCACCATGGCTGGCTAATTTTTAATTTTTTGTGTGTGTGTCTATATATATATATATATATTTTGAAATAGAGTCTTGCTCTGTTGGCCCGGCTGGAGTGTAATGGTGTGATCTCGGCTCACTGCGGCCTCCACCTCCCGGGTTCAAGGGATCCTCCTGCCTCAGCCTCCCGGGTGCCTGGGATTACAAGTGTCTGTCACCATGGCTGGCTAATTTTTATTTTTTTTTGTGTGTGTCTATATATATATATATTTTGAAATAGAGTCTTGCTCTGTTGGCCAGGCTGGAGTGCAGTGGCCCGATCTCAGCTCACTGTGGCCTCCACCTCCCGGGTTCAAGGGATCCTCCTGCCTCAGCCTCCCGAGTGCCTGGGATTACAAGTGTCTGTCACCATGGTTGGCTAATTTTTATTTTTTTGTGTGTGTCTATATATATATAGATTTTGAAATAGAGTCTTGCTCTGTTGGCCAGGCTGGAGTGCAGTGGCCCATCTCAGCTCACTGTGGCCTCCACCTCCCGGGTTCAAGGGATCCTCCTGTCTCAGCCTTCTGGATACCTTGGATTACAAGTGTCTGTCACCATAGCTGGCTAATTTTTATTTTTGTGTGTGTCTATATATATATATATATATTTTTTTTTTTTTGAAATAAGAGTCTCTCTCTGTTGGCCCGGCTGGAGTGTAATGGTGTGATCCCGGCTCACTGTGGCCTCCACCTCCAGGGTTCAAGCGATCCTCCTGCCTCAGCCTCCCGGGTGCCTGGGATTACAAGAGTCTGTCACCATGGCTGGCTAATTTTTATTTTTTTGTGTGTGTCTATATATATATATATTTTGAAATAGAGTCTTGCTCTGTTGGCCCGGCTGCAGTGTAATGGTGTGATCCCGGCTCACTGCAGCCTCCGCCTCCCGGGTTCAAGCAATCCTCCTGCCTCAGCCTCCCAAATAGGTGCCATGACAGGCACCTGCCACCACGCCCGGCTAATTTTTATTATTTTTAGAACCGACAGGGTTTCCCCATGTTGCCAAGGGTGGTCTCGAACTCCTGACCCAACGCGATCCGCCTGCCACGGCCTCCCAAAGTGCTGGGATTACAGGTGTGAGCCACTGCAGTCTGCCAAGATTTAAAAAAAAAAAAAAAAAAAAAAGGGGGGGGGGGCGCTGAGGCGGGCGGATCACCTGAGGTCGGGAGTTCGAGACCAGCCCGGCCAACATGGTGAAATCCCGTCTCTACTAAAAATACAAAAATTAGCCTGATGTGGTGGCAGGTGCTTGTAATGTCAGATACTCGGGAGGCTGAGGCAGGAGGATCGCTTGAACCCGGGAGGCGGAGGCTGACGTGAGCCGGTATCACACCATTACAGTCCAGCCGGGCCAACAGAGCAAGACTCATTACAAAAAAAAAAAAAAAAAAAAATAGCAAACAAAATTGTAATCCGGGCAGTTTGGGAGGCCGAGGTGGGTGGATGACCTGAGGTCAAGAGTTCGAGCCTGGGCCACGGATGTAACGTTTCCATCCCGGCAGGGACAAGGGCAGAGAGGAGACGAATCTCGTAGGAGACAAGGACCAGCTCGTGTTCTCCTTTCTGTCCCAGGCCTACCCCCCCCACCCCCGGGGAATCCATCCTCTTTATGGCCCCCAAGGCCCGGTGATGGATGCTCTTGCGCCTCTCATCTCTCTGAGTGATAAGTATTTTCCTGCTCCTCTTGGAATATGTGACAGCCTGGGTCGGGCCTTTTTTTTTTTTTTTTTTTTTTTTTTGAGTTTCATTTACATTTCAATATTGGTCTCATGAATGTGAAACGCACAGGCTGGGAATTAATAATGGGGTGAGTCGGGCACCTGCCCGCCCTGGGAAGAGGAGGAGGAAAAGGAGGATGGGTGGGGGGGGTGGTTCCACAGTGTCCCCCCTTCTCCGCCCTGCAGCCCCCTTTGCACACAACCCCCTGAAAGCCTCCAGCCCCTTCTGTCCCCACACAACCCCCTGAAAGCCTCCAGCCCCTTCTGTCCCCACACAACCCCCTGAAAGCCTCCAGTGGAGCCAGCGTGTCATCTACGGGGCCGGGGCTAGTGACACGACAGAGTAACACGTATCTGAAGTGACACACATTTATTTCTGTGCCGAGACGGGCAGTCTATTTTCATAGAATCAGGGGACCATTTGTCTGCGGACGCTGTGGTCTCCATGAAACATTTCAATGGTGTCGGCGGCGAGCGGGCGGCAGGGGAGAAATTTAATTTCTTTCTTTTTCGACACAGCAGGTGGAAGAGGCAGAAGGATGGCATGTCTGGGGTAGGGAAATGGGTGCTGGTCTGTGGTGCTCGGTTCTACCCCCCAAGGCCTGATCGGAGGTACAGAGGCCTCCCACGGGCCTCTCAGGGTCCCTTGTCTCCCTGGGAAGACCTGGTCCCCTTAAACCGACTTACAAGGAGGCTTTCAGGAGGGTGCCTTATAGGGAGCCCTTCAAGAGGGTGCCTTATAGGGAGACTTTCAGGAGGGTGCTTTACAGAGAGCCTTTCAGGAGGGTGTCTTATAGGGAGCCTTTCAGGAGGGAGCCTTTCAGGAGGGTGCCTTACAGGGAGCCTTTCAGGAGGGTGCCTTATAGGGAGCCTTTCAGGAGGGTGCCTTAAGGGAGCCTTTCAGGACGGTGCCTTACAGGGAGCCTTTCAGGAGGGTGCCTTATAGGGAGCCTTTCAGGAGGGTGCCTTATAGGGAATCTTTCAGGAGGAAGCCTCATAGTGAGACTTTCAGGAGGGTGCCTTATAGGGAGCCTTTCAGGAGGGTGTCTTATAGGGAGCCTTTCAGGAGGGAGCCTTAAGGGAGCCTTTCAGGACGGTGCCTTACAGGGAGCCTTTCAGGAGGGTGCCTTACAGGGAGCCTTTCAGGAGGGTGCCTTAAGGGAGCCTTTCAGGACGGTGCCTTACAGGGAGCCTTTCAGGAGGGTGCCTTACAGGGAGCCTTTCAGGAGGGTGCCTTATAGGGAGCCTTTCAGGAGGGTGCCTTATAGGGAATCTTTCAGGAGGAAGCCTCATAGTGAGACTTTCAGGAGGGTGCCTTATAGGGAGCCTTTCAGGAGGGTGTCTTATAGGGAGCCTTTCAGGAGGGTGCCTCATAGTGAGACTTTCAGGAGGGTGCCTTACAGGGAGCCTTTCAGGAGGGTGCCTTATAGGGAGCCTTTCAGGAGGGTGCCTCATAGTGAGACTTTCAGGAGGGTGCCTTATAGGGAGCCTTTCAGGACGGTGCCTCATAGTGAGACTTTCAGGAGGGTGCCTTATACGGAGCCTTTCAGGAGGGTGCCTTATAGGGAGCCTTTCAGGAGGGTGCCTCATAGTGAGACTTTCAGGAGGGTGCCTTATACGGAGCCTTTCAGGAGGGTGCCTTATAGGGAGCCTTTCAGGAGGGTGCCTCATAGTGAGACTTTCAGGAGGGTGCCTTACAGGGAGCCTTTCAGGAGGGTGCCTTACAGGAAGCCTTTCAGGAGGGTGCCTTACAGGGAGCCTTTCAGGAGGGTGCCTTACAGGGAGCCTTTCAGGAGGGTGTCTTATAGGGAGCCTTTCAGGAGGGTGCCTCAAAGTGACACTTTCAGGAGGGTGTCTTATAGGGAGCCTTTCAGGAGGGTGCTGTATAGGGAGCCTTTCAGGAGGGTGCCTTACAGAGAGCCTTTCAGGAGGGTGCCTTACAGGGAGCCTTTCAGGAGGGTGCCTTAAGGGAGCCTTTCAGGAGCGTGCCTTACAGGGAGCCTTTCAGGAGGGTGCCTTACAGGGAGCCTTTCAGGAGGGTGTCTTATAGGGAGCCTTTCAGGAGGGTGCCTCATAGTGAGACTTTCAGGAGGGTGCCTTATAGGGAGACTTTCAGGAGGGTGCTTTACAGGGAGCCTTTCAGGAGGGTGCCTTAAGGGAGCCTTTCAGGAGGGTGCCTTACAGGAAGCCTTTCAGGAGGGTGCCTTACAGGGAGCCTTTCAGGAGGGTGCCTTACAGGGAGCCTTTCAGGAGGGTGTCTTATAGGGAGCCTTTCAGGAGGGTGCCTCATAGTGAGACTTTCAGGAGGGTGCCTTATAGGGAGACTTTCAGGAGGGTGCTTTACAGGGAGCCTTTCAGGAGGGTGCCTGATAGGGAGACTTTCAGGAGGGTGTCTTATAGGGAGACTTTCAGGAGGGTGCCTTATAGGGAGCCTTTCAGGAGGGTGCCTCATAGTGAGACTTTCAGGAGGGTGCCTTACAGAGAGCCTTTCAGGAGGGTGCCTTATAGTGAGACTTTCAGGAGGGTGCCTTACAGGGAGCCTTTCAGGAGGGTGCCTGATAGGGAGACTTTCAGGAGGGTGTCTTATGGGGAGGCTTTCAGGAGGGTGTCTTACAGGGAGCCTTTCAGGAGGGTGCCTTATAGTGAGACTTTCAGGAGGGTGCCTTATAGGGAGCCTTTCAGGAGGGTGCCTCATAGTGAGACTTTCAGGAGGGTGCCTTACAGAGAGCCTTTCAGGAGGGTGCCTTATAGTGAGACTTTCAGGAGGGTGCCTTACAGGGAGCCTTTCAGGAGGGTGCCTGATAGGGAGACTTTCAGGAGGGTGTCTTATGGGGAGGCTTTCAGGAGGGTGTCTTACAGGGAGCCTTTCAGGAGGGTGCCGTATAGGGAGCCTTTCAGGAGGGTGCCTTACAGGGAGCCTTTCAGGAGGGTGCCTTATAGGGAGCCTTTCAGGAGGGTGCCTTACAGGGAGACTTTCAGGAGGGTGCCAATCACCCAGAAAACCACTTTTGTATCGATCGTGTGTCTGTGTGATTTATGGCTTCATTTCAGGGTAATTGAGAATTAGTGAGGGGATTAGGAGACGCTGACACCAAGGCCTGATACTCACGGTGTCCACGGGGACCTGTCAGGACAGGGGACGTCTGACGCTTTCCTCGTGACACGGGGTCCCCCGTCTAATTGAATTTGGAGGCGACGCGTAAATTAATTTGACACACACACACGCAGACAGGGCGGATGTGAAGCCGGAGCTGGGTGTCTGCGGCCTCGGGGTGGGGGGAGGGGGCCTTCCCTGTTCCCTCCCTGTTCTGCCTTCAAGGCTGGATTATTGATTATTGAATATGGATTATTGATCCATATCGGTTTCAATGGCCGGCCTGGCCCAGGGACGGGGCACAAGGGCTCTGATGGCATCGAAATTCAGTTTTAAAAATTTACTGCTGAGCCGGGCGCGGTGGCTCAAGCCTGTGATCCCAGCACTTTGGGAGGCCAGGAGGGTGGATCGCGAGGTCAAGAGATCGAGACCATCGCAGTCAACACGGTGAAACCCCGTGTCCACTAAAAATACAAAAAATTAGCTGGGCATGGTGGCGCGTGCCTGTAATCCCAGCTACTCGGGAGACTGAGGCAGGAGAATCGCCTGAACCCGGGAGGAGGAGGTTGCGGTGAGCCAAGATCGTGCCGTTGCACTCCAGCCTGGGTGACAAGAGCGAAACTCCGTCTCAAATGGGAAAATGTGGCACATATACACCGTGGAATATTATGCAGCCATCAAAAATGATGAGTTCGTGTCCTTTGTAGGGACGTGGATGAATCTGGAGAACATCGTTCTCAGCATAACTGATACAAGAACAGAAAATGAAACACCGCATGTTCTCACTCATAGGCGGGTGAGGAAAAATGAGAACACATGGACACAGGGAGGGGAGCAATACACACTGGGGACTATTGGGGGGAATAGGGGAAGGACAGCGGGAGGGGGATTTGGGGAGGGATAGCCTGGGGAGAAATACCAGATGTGGGTGAAGGGGAGGAAGGCCGCCAATCACACTGCCAAGTGTGCACCTACGCATCTATCCTGCATGTCCTGCACGTGGACCCCCAAAACCTAAAATGCAATAAAAAATAAGGGAAAAGAAAAAAGTAAAATAAAATAAAATAAAAATAAATGTACTTCTGGCCTGTTGACGGGATTATCTGCTGCTCTGCCAGGGAGTAAAGGCCGTAATTACCCTCAACCGTGCACGGAGAAATGTGTTCTGCACCCTGAATCGCCAGGAGGGGATGGCAGAGGCGGAGATTTGGGAAGCTCTGGGGGCAAAAAGAGGGTTTCTGGCCGGGCGTGGTCGCTTAGAGCTGTGATCCTAGCATTTTGGGAGGCCCGGGCGGGCGGATCATGAGGTCGGGGGTTCGAGACCAGCCTGGCCAACATGGTGAATCCCCATCTCTACTAACAACACACAAAATAATTAGCCAGGCCTCTACAGCTTGTAAAGTTTTAAATATAGGCAAGGAGCAGTGGCTCACACCTATAATCCCGGTATTTTGGGAGTTTGAGGCGGATGGATCACGAGGTGAGGGGTTCGAGACCAGCCTGGCCAACATAGTGAAACCCCGTCTCTACTAACAACACACAAAATAATTAGCCAGGCAGTTACACCTTGTAAAGTTTTAAATATATGCAAGGAGCAGTGGCTCACACCTATAATCCCGGTATTTTGGGAGTTTGAGGCGGATGGATCACGAGGTCAGGGGTTCGAGACCAGCCTGGCCAACATGGTGAAACCCCATCTCTACTAACAACACACAAAATAATTAGCCAGGCCTCTACACCTTGTAAAGTTTTAATAAAGGCAGAGAGAAGTGTCTCGTGCTTGTAATCCCAGCACTTTGGGAGGGAGAGGAGGCGGACCACAAGGTCAGGAGTTTGAGACCAGCCTGGCCAACATGGTGAAACCCTGTCTCTACTTAAAAAAAAAAAAAAAAAGCTGTGTAATGGAGGGCGCCTGTAATCCCAGCTACTCAGGAGGCTGAGGCAGGAGAATGGCTTGAACCCGGGAGGCGGAGGCTGCAGTGAGCCGAGATTGCACCATTCACTCCAGCCTGGGTGACAGAGCGAGACTCCGTCTCAAAAAAAATAGAAAAAAGAAGAAGAAATGAGGGGTCTGTCTTTGGGCCTGAGCTGTGTCTCCAAAGCCTAGGAGAGGCCCCTTCTGCGGATTTGCATTTCCAAAGCTCGCTGGGTGGTGGATTGGGAAATAACAGGCAGGGCCTCGTTTGCATTTGAAGAGGGGGAGGCAGAGGTCACCCTTCTGGGGCTCCGTCCTTTCTCTTGCGAATTTATTTATTTTTTCTCATTATGCTTTCAGGGCTGAGGTGCATGTGCACAACGCTCAGCCTATTTCCAGAGGCTTCAGGAAACCCCACGACGTCTTCCCATTTGCACCCCATTTCGTCGGAAGTCAAATCGCAGAGACACAGAACAAACGCAGATTGTCCCTCCACCCTGAGTGTCCCTCACAATAAAAAAAATCATAATAATAAAATAAATGAGTAAATAAATAAACGGAGCTGTGGCTCACATTGTAACAGTCGGAAATTGTTCACCCTCTGATATGGAGCAGAGAATTTCGTAATATGTGGGCAGAAAACAGAGAGAAAAATCTGGGAAGGCTTCCTGTAGGAAAACGCACTCGGCCAGGCGCGCTGGCTCAAGCCTGTCATCCCAGCACTTTGGGAGGCCGAGGCGGGTGGATCACGAGGTCAAGAGATCGAGACCAGCCTGGTCAACATGGTGAAACCCCATCTCTACTAAAAACACAAAAATCAGTGTGGTCACGGGGGCTCCCGCCTGTCATCCCAGCACTTTGGGAGGCTGAGGCGGGCGGATCACCTGACCTCAAGGGTTCGAGACCAGCCCGGCCAACATGGTGAAATCCCGTCTCTACTAAAAATTCAAACATTAGCCGGGCGTGGTGGGTGACACCTGTAAACCCAACTACTCAAAAGGCGGAGGACGGAGAATGCCTTGAACCCGGGAGGCGGAGGTTGCAGTGAGCTGAGATCACACCAGTGCCCTGCAGCCTGGACAGCAGAGTGAGACTCCATCTCAAAAAATAAAAATAAATAAAAATAAAAGTACAAAAATTAGATGGGCACGGTGGCGCGTGCCTGTGGTCCCAGCTACTAGAGAAACTGAGGCAGGTTTCAGCTTGTGGTGAGTCTAGATCGCGCCATTGCACTCCAGCCTGGGAGACAGAGTGAGACTCTTTGTTTTTTTTTTTTTTGAGACGGCTGATTTTTGTATTTTTATTTTTATGCATTTTTTATGTTTTGAGATAGAGTCTTGCTCTGTTGCCCAGTCTGGAGTACAATAGTGTGATCCTGGCTCACTGCAACCTCCGCCTCCCGGGTTCAAGCGATTCTCCTGCCTCAGCCTCCCCAGTAGGTTGGATCACAGGTGCCCGGCAACCTCGCCCAGCTGATTTTTGTATTTTTATTTTTATGCATTTTTATGTTTTGAGATAGAGTCTTGCTCTGTTGCCCAGTCTGGAGTACAATAGTGTGATCCTGGCTCACTGCAACCTCCGCCTCCCGGGTTCAAGCGATTCTCCTGCCTCAGCCTCCCCGGTAGGTTGGATCACAGGTGCCCGGCAACCTCGCCCAGCTGATTTTTGTATTTTTATTTTTATGCATTTTTATGTTTTGAGATAGAGTCTTGCTCTGTTGCCCAGTCTGGAGTACAATAGTGTGATCCTGGCTCACTGCAACCTCCGCCTCCCGGGTTCAAGCCATTCTCCTGCCTCAGCCTCCCGAGTAGCTGGGATTACAGGTGCCCCCCAGCATACCTGGCTAATTTCATATTTTTATTAGAGACGGGGTTTCCGCAGGTTGGGCAGGCTGGTCTCGAACTCCCGACCTCACGTGGCCCAGCCGCCTCGTTACGGGTTACAGGCCTTCCTTATACCTGATTTGACAGGGTGAGGCCCCCCAAAAACCCTCTCCCCGCTCGTTTCCACTTCCCACCGAAGCCACCATCGCAAAGAGTCCAAATTTGCCTCCTCTGCAAATGTTAACTGATTCTGAAAAGCACTGATGTCATCTTTTTTTTGTGTGTGTGTAATTTTTTTATTTTTTATTTATTTTTTTTATCATGTCATCTTTTGATTTAAGAATAAATGTTGAGGTTTTCTTCCCTTTTCTTTCTCAAGAGAGAGCATAGAGCCGGGTGTGGGGGCTCCAGCCTGTCATCCTGGCACTTTGGGAGGTTGAGGCAGGAGAGTCACCTGAGGTCGGGAGTTCGAGACCAGCCTGGACAACATGGCGAAATCCCGTCTCTATGAAAAATACTAAAATTAGCCGGGTGTGGTGGGGGGGGGGGGGCACCTGTCATCCCAGCTACGTGGGAGGCTGAGGCAGGAGGATCGCTTGAACCCGGGAGAGGCAGAGGTTGCCGTCAGTCGGGTTTGAGTTTAGATGGTGAGTCTGGCTCCGGCCCACGGGGCTCAGACAGGGCAGGAAGGACGACCCCACGTGCGTCAGGGATACACGTGTGTGTTTTCCGTGGCTCATTGTACTCTCGTGGCACGGTGGCCAGTGACGGTCCCCTCCCTGCACCCCGGGAAGTAAAAACTGCGTTGCTGAGAGATCCTTTGTCTCAGGGCTGATGTTTCCTTGAGGCACGAAGCGTCCATTTAACACAGTCCTGTCTCAAATATGCCCCAAACGACATTAAACTGAGGCCACCTGAAAACAGAACCTTCCCCTGTCCCAATCCTGGAGTCCAGGCCTCTGAGACTGAAGGGGATTCAGGGGAGGGCTCCTTCCTGCCTCTCCCAGCTCCTGGGGGGCTCCAGCATCCCTGGGCCTGTGGCCCCATCACTCCAGCCTCTGCCTCTCGCCATGAGACCTTCTCCTCTGTCTCCGTGTCTCCTCTTCTTTTAAATTAAATATATTTATTGATTTATTTGGGTCTCTCAAAGTCTGTTATTGGTTTATAGAGACGCTTGTGATTTCCGTACGTTGATTTTGTGTCCTGAGACTTTGCTAAACCTGCTTATCTGTCTCAGGAGACCTGGGGCTGCGACGATGGCGTCTCCTACATATATTCAATCATATTTATTTTTATTTTTATTTTTTTTTGAGACGGGGTTTCACTCTTGTCACCCAGGCTGGAGTGCAGTGGCGCGACCTCGGCTCACCGCAGCCTCCGCCTCCTGGGTTCAGGCGATTCTCCTGCCTCAGTCTCCCCAGTAGCTGGGATTACAGGCACGCGCCACCACGCCCGGCTAATTTTTTGTATTTTTAGTAGAGACGGGGTTTCACCATGTTGACCGGGATGGTCTCGATCTCTAGACCTCGTGATCTACTCGTCTTGCCCTCCAGGGCTGGGATTATGGCCAAGTGCGTCTTCTTACAGGAAGCCTACCCAGATTTTTCTCTCGGTTCCGTCTTTGCATTCAGGGTCCATTCCGTGAGGCGTGTTGAGATTAAACCACAGGGAAGGGAAAGCGGCTGATGTAAAACCCTAATACACACCCAGAGTGGGGGGTTCACGAAGCCCACGTTTACATTTCGTTTCAGGGCATTTAGGGCTTCAGTGCGGCCGCCGACAGCCAATGTCACCAGCAAACGTTACATTTGCCTTTAAAGGCAGGGGGTGGGGGCCTAGGGGAGGGTTAGCAGGGGGTGGGGGGCCAGGGGAGGGACAGCAGGGGGTGGGGGGATAGGGGAGGGAGAGCAGGGGGTGGGGGGGCCAGGGGAGGGACAGCAGGGGCTGGGGGCCTAGGGGAGGGTTAGCAGGGGGTGGGGGGCCAGGGGAGGGACAGCAGGGGGTGGGGGGATAGGGGAGGGACAGCAGGGGGTGGGGGGCCAGGGGAGGGACAGCAGGGGGTGGGGGCCTAGGGGAGGGTTAGCAGGGGGTGGGGGGCCAGGGGAGGGACAGCAGGGGGTGGGGGGATAGGGGAGGGACAGCAGGGGGTGGGGGCCTAGGGGAGGGACAGCAGGGGGTGGGGGCCTAGGGGAGGGACAGCAGGGGGTGGGGGCCTAGGGGAGGGTTAGCAGGGGGTGGGGGGCCAGGGGAGGGACAGCAGGGTGTGGGGGGATAGGGGAGGGACAGCAGGGGGTGGGGGGCCAGGGGAGGGACAGCAGGGGGTGGGGGCCTAGGGGAGGGTTAGCAGGGGCTGGGGGGCCAGGGGAGGGACAGCAGGGGGTGGGGGGATAGGGGAGGGAGAGCTGGGGGTGGGGGGCCAGGGGAGGGACAGCAGGGGGTGGGGGCCTAGGGGAGGGTTAGCAGGGGGTGGGGGCCTAGGGGAGGGTTACCAGGGGGTGGGGGCCTAGGGGAGGGTTAGCAGGGGGTGGGGGCCAAGGAGAGGGTTACCAGGGGCTGGGGGCCTAGGGGAGGGTTACCAGGGGGTGGGGGGCTAGGGGAGGGTTAGCAGGGGGTGGGGGCCTAGGGGAGGGAGAGCTTGGGGTGGGGGCCTAGGGGAGGGAGAGCTGGGGGTGGGGGGCCAGGGGAGGGACAGCAGGGGGTGGGGGCCTAGGGGAGGGTTAGCAGGGGGTGGGGGCCTAGGGGAGGGTTACCAGGGGGTGGGGGCCTAGGGGAGGGTTAGCAGGGGGTGGGGGCCAAGGAGAGGGTTACCAGGGGCTGGGGGGCTAGGGGAGGGTTAGCAGGGGGTGGGGGCCTAGGGGAGGGAGAGCAGGGGTGGGGGGCTAGGGGAGGGATAGCAGGGGGTGGGGGGTTAAGGGAGGGATAGCAGGGGGTGGCATTAGGGGAGGGATAGAACGGGGTGGGAGTAGGGGAGGGATAGAACGGGGTGGGGGTAGGGGAGGGATAGCAGGGGGTGGCATTAGGGGAGGGATAGAACGGGGTGGGGTTAGGGGAGGGATAGAACGGGGTGGGGGTAGGGGAGGGATAGAACGGGGTGGGGGTAGGGGAGGGATAGCAGGGGTTGGGGGTAGGGGAGGGATAGCAGGGGTTGGGGGTAGGGGAGGGATAGCAGGGGTGGGGGTAGGGGAGGGATAGCAGGGGTGGGGGTAGGGGAGGGATAGAACGGGGTGGGGGTAGGGGAGGGATAGAACGGGGTGGGGGTAGGGGAGGGATAGCAGGGGGTGGGGATAGGGGAGGGATAGAACGGGGTGGGGGTAGGGGAGGGACAGCCTTAGGAGAAATACCTGATGTGGATGACGGTGGATGGAGGCCGCAAACCCCCCTGGCACGTGTGTACCCCTGTAACAAACCTGCACCCTCTGCACACCCCCCCCCCAGAACTTAAAGTATCATTTAAAAAAATCCCAAGAACCTGTGGATGAGGCAGAGGCTGGAGTGATGGGGCCACAAACCCAGGGATGCTGGAGCCCCCCAGGAGCTGGGAGAGGCAGGAGGGATCCCCCCTTAGACCCTCCAAAGGAAACTGGACACAATTGAAGTGCATTGAACCATGGTACCCCCAAAATATAAGTTTATATTGAAACCCAAAAACTTGTGAATGAGGCAGAAGTTGGAGTGATGGGGTCACAAACCCAGGGATGCTGGAGCCCCCCAGGAGCTGGAGAGGCAGGAGGGACCCCCCCTTACACCCTCCAGAGGAAACTGGACCAATTGAAGTGCATTGAACCATGGTACCCCCAAAATATAAGTTTATATTGAAACCCAAAAACTTGTGAATGAGGCAGAAGTTGGAGTGATGGGGTCACAATCCCAGGGAACCTGGAGCCCCCCGGGAGCTGGAGAGGCAGGGATTTCACCAAGTTGGCCAGGCCGGTCTCGAACCCCTGACCTCAGGTGATCCACCTGCGTCGACCTCTCAAGGTGCTGGGGTGACAGGTGTGAGGTACCGCACCTGGCTGATTTTTTTTTTTTTTTTTTTTGTATTTTTAGTACAGACGGGGTTTCACCATGTTGGCCAGGCCGGTCTCGAACCCCTGACCTCAGGTGATCCACCTGCCTCGACCTCCCAAAGTGCTGGGGTGACAGGTGTGAGGTACCGCACCTGGCTAATTTTTTTTTGTATTTTTAGTACACATGGGGTTTCACCAAGTTGGCCAGGCCGGTCTCGAACCCCTGACCTCAGGTGATCCACCTGCGTCGACCTCTCAAGGTGCTGGGGTGACAGGTGTGAGGTACCGCACCTGGCTGATTTTTTTTTTTTTTTTTTTTTGTATTTTTAGTACAGACGGGGTTTCACCATGTTGGCCAGGCCGGTCTCGAACCCCTGACCTCAGGTGATCCACCTGCCTCGACCTCCCAAAGTGCTGGGGTGACAGGTGTGAGGTACCGCACCTGGCTAATTTTTTTTTGTATTTTTAGTACACATGGGGTTTCACCAAGTTGGCCAGGCCGGTCTCGAACCCCTGACCTCAGGTGATCCACCTGCGTCGACCTCTCAAGGTGCTGGGGTGACAGGTGTGAGGTACCGCACCTGGCTGATTTTTTTTTTTTTTTTTTTGTATTTTTAGTACAGACGGGGTTTCACCATGTTGGCCAGGCCGGTCTCGAACCCCTGACCTCAGGTGATCCACCTGCCTCGACCTCCCAAAGTGCTGGGGTGACAGGTGTGAGGTACCGCACCTGGCTAATTTTTTTTTGTATTTTTAGTACACATGGGGTTTCAGCAAGTTGGCCAGGCCGGTCTCGAACCCCTGACCTCAGGTGATCCACCTGCCTCGACCTCCCAAAGTGCTGGGGTGACAGGTGTGAGGTACCGCACCTGGCTAATTTTTTTTTTGTATTTTTAGTACACATGGGGTTTCAGCAAGTTGGCCAGGCCGGTCTCGAACCCCTGACCTCAGGTGATCCACCTGCCTCGACCTCACAAGGTGCTGGGGTGACAGGTGTGAGGTACCGCACCTGGCTGATTTTTTTTTTTTTTTTGTATTTTTAGTACAGACGGGGTTTCACCAAGTTGCCCAGGCCGGTCTCGAACCCGTGACCTCAGGTGATCCACCTGTCTCGGCCTCCCAAAGTGCCAGGGTGACAGGTGTGAGGTGCCGCACCTGGCTGATTTTTTTTTTTGTATTTTTAGTACAGACGGGGTTTCACCAAGTTGGCCGGGCCGGTCTCGAACCCCTGACCTCAGGTGATCCACCTGCCTCGACCTCCCAAAGTGCTGGGGTGACAGGTGTGAGGTACCGCACCTGGCTAATTTTTTTTTGTATTTTTAGTACACATGGGGTTTCAGCAAGTTGGCCAGGCCGGTCTCGAACCCCTGACCTCAGGTGATCCACCTGCGTCGACCTCTCAAGGTGCTGGGGTGACAGGTGTGAGGTACCGCACCTGGCTGATTTTTTTTTTGTATTTTTAGTACAGCCGGGGTTTCACCAAGTTGGCCAGGCCGGTCTCGAACCCCTGACCTCAGGTGATCCACCTGCCTCGGCCTCCCAAAATGCCAGGGTGACAGGTGTGAGGTACCGCACCTGGCTGATTTTTTTTGTATTTTTAGTAGCGACGGGGTTTCAACAAGTTGCCCAGGCCGGTCTCGAACCCCTGACCTCAGGTGATCCACCTGCCTCGACCTCCCAAAGTGCTGGGGTGACAGGTGTGAGGTACCGCACCTGGCTGATTTTTTTTTTTTTTTTTTTTTGTATTTTTAGTACAGACGGGGTTTCACCATGTTGGCCAGGCCGGTCTCGAACCCCTGACCTCAGGTGATCCACCTGCCTCGACCTCCCAAAGTGCTGGGGTGACAGGTGTGAGGTACCGCACCTGGCTAATTTTTTTTTGTATTTTTAGTACAGACGGGGTTTCACCAAGTTGGCCAGGCCGGTCTCGAACCCCTGACCTCAGGTGATCCACCTGCCTCGGCCTCCCAAGGTGCTAAGGTGACAGGTGTGAGGTACCGCACCTGGCTGATTTTTTTTGTATTTTTAGTAGCGACGGGGTTTCAACAAGTTGCCCAGGCCGGTCTCGAACCCCTGACCTCAGGTGATTTACCTGCCTCGGCCTCCCAAAATGCCAGGGTGACAGGTGTGAGGTACCGCACCTGGCTGATTTTTTTTTTTATTTTTATTTTTAGTACAGACGGGGTTTCACCAAGTTGCCCAGGCCGGTCTCGAACCCCTGACCTCAGCTGATCCACCTGCCTCGACCTCCCAAAATGTTTCCTTTTTAAACTCTCTAGTAACCCAAGTTTTTTTCCAGTTTTTATCTATTTCTTTTTTCTTTTTTTTTTTTTTTTGGTCTTTTTTGGGTGTTTGCAACATCTCTCAGCCCTGGAAGCCAAACGCTGAGCTTCCTCCCCAGAAAATAAGAAAAAAAAAAAAAAAAAGAGAAATTGTGGACGCCGTTTTTTTTTTTTTGCCTTAAATAAAAACCTACTTATTCACTTCTATTTGGGGGGGAAATATTTTTCAAAAATCCCATCAATCCGCCCCCGGAAAGGATGGATGAAGCCTCATCCGCTTTTCATTACGGGTGTTCAGGAAATAAACGGTGTTTTCCGTGTGTTATTTATGTGGCCGTGGAACGTCACGGGTGTCACGACGAAGACGGAAATTCTGAATTTATTCTAAAAAGACCCTTCATCCATATGGAACACGGTTATTACCCGCGAGCGTCTCCATCTATTTTATTAAAATGGAAATTCAGGCATCATCCATAAAAACCTACACTGTGGATGTGGAGGGTCTTGGAGGATGCAGAAAAATAATCTTTTTTTTTAACCCTATTTTTTATTTTAACCCAATTTTTTTTAACCCTATTTTTTATTTTAACCCTGTTTTTTTTTTTTTTATTTTAACCCAATTTTTTTTTAACCCAATTTTTTTTTTTTTTTTTTTTTTTTCCTCCTGGAGTTTGAGGTTAACAGGAGGATGACCCCAAGTGTCACCTGCAGGAATCAGGGGCACAGGATGCTCAGGAGGTCGGTCTGAACGGGGACAGTCAGGATGAGGCCTACTGGGGACCTTTTCATTTGTCACCCGGGAAGAAACACTCGGAAGTATCGATCAGGAGCGTTTCCAATCGGACCCGATTTGTGGGTATCGGAATCCGAAGAGGTTTCTGGGAGTTTTCAGGTGTTTAGACACAAACTCTTGCAAATCCTCCTGGTGTGGCCGAGACACAGGACACCGTTTCTTTCATCTCTGTTTTTTTTCTTTCTTTCTTTTTTTGGGGGGCAGAAGTTGGGGGACGGACTCTGCGTCTCCTACCCAGGAGGGCACCGGTGCCATCTGCACCCCCCGGGTTCAAGAGACCCTCCCGCCTCAGCCTCCCAAGGAGCTGGGGTGACGGGCACCTGACAACACATCCAGCTAGTTTTTTTTTTTTTTTTTTTGGATTTTTAATAGAGACGGGGTTTCGTCCTGGGGGCCGGGCTGGTCTCGAACTCGCGACCTCAGGGGATCCTCCCGCCGCGGCCTCCCAAAGTGCGGGGATGACAGGCGTGAGCCTCGGCATCCGGGTCCTTTTAATAACGACACGTAAGGGCCTGAAAGGGACACTCTGGCGGGTGCGAACCGAGGGTGGTTCCCAGACTGGGCAAACCCTGAAGCATTTATTGAGCAACGACTGCATGCCACGCCCTGAAGCATTTATTAAGCAACGACTGCATACCGTACCCTGAAGCATTTATTCAGCGACGACTGCATGCCACGGCCTGAAGCATTTATTGAGCAACGACTGCATGCCATGCCCTGAAGCATTTATTGAGCAACGACTGCATGCCACGCCCTGAAGCATTTATTCAGCGACGACTGCATACCGTACCCTGAAGCATTTATTGACCAAGGACTGCATGCCACATCCTGAAGCATTTTTTGAGCAACAACTGCATACCACACCCCGAAGCATTTATTGAGCAACGACTGCATGCCACACCCTGAAGCATTTTTTGAGCAACAACTGCATACCACGACCTGAAGCATTTATTAAGCAACGACTGCATACCGTACCCTGAAGCATTTATTGACCAAGGACTGCATGCCACATCCTCAAGCATTTTTTGAGCAACAACTGCATACCATACCCTGAAGCATTTATTCAGCGACGACTGCATGCCACGGCCTGAAGCATTTATTGAGCAACGACTGCATATCACGCCCTGAAGCATTTATTGAGCAACGACTGCATACCACACCCTGAAGCATTTATTGAGCAAGGACTGCATACCACACCCTAAAGCATTTATTGAGCAACGACTGCATGCCACACCCCGAAGCATTTATTGAACAACAACTGCATGCCACGCCCTGAAGCATTTATTGAGCAAGGACTGCATACCACACCCTGAAACATCTATTGAGCAACGACTACATATCGTACCCTGAAGCATCTATTGAGCAACGACTACATACCGTACCCTGAAGCATTTATTGAACAAGGACTGCATGCCACGCCCTGAAGCATTTATTGAGCAATGACTGCATACCACACCCTGAAGCATTTATTGAGCAACTACTGAATGCCATACCCTGAAGCATTTATTGAGCAAGGACTGCATACTGTACCCTTAAGCATTTATTGAGCAACAACTGCATACCACACCCTGAAGCATTTATTGATCAACGACTGCATATCACGCCCCGAAGCATTTATTGAGCAATGACTGTATACCACACCCTAAAGCATTTATTGAGCAACGACTGCATACCACACCCTGAAGCATTTTTTGAGCAACAACTGCATACCACACCCTGAAGCATTTGTTGAGCAATGACTGCATACCACACCCTAAAGCATTTATTGAGCAACGACTGCATGCCACACCCTGAAGCATTTTTTGAGCAACAACTGCATACCACACCCCAAAGCATTTATTGAGCAACGACTGAATGCCACACCCTGAAGCATTTATTGAGCAACGACTAAATGCCACGCCCTGAAGCATTTATTGAGCAATGACTGCATACCACACCCTGAAGCATTTATTGAGCAACGACTAAATGCCACACCCTGAAGCATTTACTGAGCAAGGACTGCATACCGTACCCTTAAGCATTTATTGAGCAACAACTGCATACCACACCCTGAAGCATTTATTGAGCAACGACTGCATGCCACGCCCTAAAGCATTTATTGAGCAAGGACTGCATACCGTACGCTTAAGCATTTATTGAGCAAGGACTGCATACCACACCCCGAAGCATTTATTGAGCAACGACTGAATGCCACACCCTGAAGCATTTATTGAGCAACGACTAAATGCCACGCCCTGAAGCATTTATTGAGCAAGGACTGCATACCGTACCCTTAAGCATTTATTGAGCAACGACTGCATACCACACCCAGAAGCGTTTATTGAGCAATGACTGCATACCACATCATGAAGCATTTACTGAGCAAGGACTGCATATTACACCCTGAAGCATTTATTGAGTTCCTACTGTATACCACACTCTATGTGTTCCCCCCAGGGGATTCAGACCAAGCTGTTTCCCATCCCCTTGGAACCCCCACCTTTTTCAAGAAAAGAAAGTAATAACATCCTCTTTCTACACTATCTGGACACTTAGGAGGATTGCTTGGGGTCAGGAGTTCGAGACCAGCCTGGTAAACGTGGAGAAACCCCATCTCTACTAAAAATACAAAAATTAGCACCATGTGGTGGTGGGAGCCTGTAATCCCAGCTCCTCGGGAGACTGAGGCAGGAGAATCTCCTGAACCCAGGAGGCGGAGGTTGCGGTGAGCCGAGATCACGCCATTGCCCTCCAGCCTGGGTAACAAGAGGGAAACTCCATCTCAAAAAAAAAAAAAAAAAAAAAAGAAACAAAATATTTCCTGCCACACCAACGTTATCCAAACCTGAGTTTTGGGAAGTTGACAAGTCCAGCTAATTTTTATTTTTATTTTTATTTTTTAGTGGAGATGGGGTTTCACCATGTTGCCCAGGCTGATGGCAAACGCCTGAGCTCAGGGAATCCGCCCGCCTCAGCCTCCCAAATTTATAATTATTATTTTTTTGACACAGAGTTCAGGTCTTGTGTCCCAGGCTGGAGTGCGGCGGGGTGATCTGCACTCACGGCAACCTCCACCTCCCGGGTTCAAGCGATCCTCCTGCCTCGGCCTCCTGAGTAACTGGGATTATAGGTGGGCACCACCAGGCCCAGCTAATTTTTTGTATTTTTAGTAGAGACGGGGTTTCACCATGTTGACCGGGATGGTCTCGATCTCTCGACCTCGTGATCCACCCGCCTCGGCCTCCCAAAGTGCTGGGATTCTAGGCGTGAACCACCTGGCCCGGCCAGGTTAATTTTTTAAAAGTATTTTTACTGCAGACCAGCTTTGACGATGTTGGCCAGGCTGGTCTCGAACTCGTGGCCTCAGGCAACCCACCCGCGTCGGCCTCCCAAAGGGCTGGGATTACTAGGCCACACCGTGCGTTTAATGACATTGGAAAACACCTCCCTGGAAGCCACATTCCTTCTGGGGGCCTCCCTGAGCCAGGGGGCGCTTGGCCAAGAGGCACCGTCTAAGTGGGTCCTTTTTTTTTGGCACCCGGGACGTGTGAAGTTCACGGGTCTCTGCAAAATCGCACCCGGGCTTGGCCTGCAACGTCTGCGTCTGTGCATTTCGAGCTGGGCTCCCTTCTGAGCAAGTGGGGGGCATCTGGCCGCCTGTGGCTTTTCTGCAGCAGGAAAAGGGGGTGACCGCCTGGTCATACATCTATATGTGTGACATGTGACAAGGGCTGGGGAAGGGAATGTGTCATCCTGAGCCGCCCGGGGTCACCTGCACCGAGGGGGGGGTCTCTGGGGCAGTTTTCTTAAAAATTAATTAATTAATTTGTTTTTTAAATGGCATTTTAGGTTTTGGGGTACACGTGGGGAACATGCTACATAGTTGCATAGGGACACGCGTGTCAGTGTGATTTGCTCCCTTCCTCCCCTTCACCCACATTTGGCATTTCTCCCCAGGCTGTCCCTCCCCAGGTCCCCCCTCCCCGGCTGTCCCTCCCCTTTTCCCCCCAAATACACCCCAGTGTCTGGTGCTCCCCTCACTATGTCCACGTGTTCTCATCGTTCATCACCCGCCTATGAGCAAGAATATGCGACATTTCATCAGTAACAAACTTGAGGGTCTTGGGTGGTCTCGAAGTTCTGGGACTGATGAGGCGACATGTGGTTTTTTGGGGGGTACAGAGTGAGGAATGACTTGGGGGTGAAGGAATGGAAAATAACTTGAACTCTGGGGCCGGGTGCGGTGGCTCATGCCTGTAACGCCAGCACTTCGGGAGGCCGAGGCGGATGGATGGCCTGAGGTCGGGAGTTCGAGACCAGCCTGGGAAACATGGAGAAAACCCCGTCTCTAGTAAGAAAATATCATAATTAGGCCGGGTGTGGTGCAGAGAAGCTCCTTCTGATGTAATATGGGGTGTTCTCATTGAATAACTTTTTCTGGGGTGCAGAGAAGCTCCTTCTGATATAATATGGGGTGTTCTCATTGAATAAGATTTATTGGGGCGCAGAGAAGCTCCTTCTGATATAATATGGGGTGTTCTCATTGAATAACTTTTTCTGGGGTGCAGAGAATCTCCTTCTGATATAATATGGGGTGTTCTCATTGAATAAGATTTATTGGGGCGCAGAGAAGCTCCTTCTGATATAATATGGGGTGTTCTCATTGAATAAGATTTATTGGGGCGCAGAGAAGCTCCTTCTGATATAATATGGGGTGTTCTCATTGAATAAGATTTATTGGGGTGCAGAGAAGCTCCTGACATAATATGGGGTGTTCTCATTGAATGAGATTTATTGGGGTGCAGAGAAGCTCCTTCTGATATAATATGGGGTGTTCTCATTGAGTTAGATTTATTGGGGTGCAGAGAATCTCCTTCTGACAATATGGGGTGTTCTCATTGAATGAGATTTATTGGGGTGCAGAGAAGCTCCTTCTGACATAATATGGGGTGTTCTCATTGAGTTAGATTTATTGGGGTGCAGAGAAGCTCCTTCTGACAATATGGGGTGTTCTCATTGAATGAGATTTATTGGGGTGCAGAGAAGCTCCTTCTGACATAATATGGGGTGTTCTCATTGAGTTAGATTTATTGGGGTGCAGAGAAGCTCCTTCTGACAATATGGGGTGTTCTCATTGAATGAGATTTATTGGGGTGCAGAGAAGCTCCTTCTGATATAATATGGGGTGTTCTCATTGAATAAGTTTTATTGGGGTGCAGAGAAACTCCTGACATAATGTGGGGTGTTCTCATTGAGATTTATTGGGGTGCAGAGAAGCTCCTTCTGACATAATATGGGGTGTTCTCATTGAGTTAGATTTATTGGGGTGCAGAGAAGCTCCTTCTGACAATATGGGGTGTTCTCATTGAATGAGATTTATTGGGGTGCAGAGAAGCTCCTTATGACAATATGGGGTGTTCTCATTGAATGAGATTTATTGGGGTGCAGAGAAGCTCCTTCTGATATAATATGGGGTGTTCTCATTGAATAAGTTTTATTGGGGTGCAGAGAAACTCCTGACATAATATGGGGTGTTCTCATTGAGATTTATTGGGGTGCAGAGAAGCTCCTTCTGACATAATATGGGGTGTTCTCATTGAGTTAGATTTATTGGGGCGCAGAGAAGCTCCTTCTGACATAATATGGGGTGTTCTCATTGAGTTAGATTTATTGGGGTGCAGAGAAGCTCCTTCTGATGTAATATGGGGTGTTCTCATTGAGTTAGATTTATTGGGGTGCAGAGAATCTCCTTCTGATATAATATGGGGTGTTCTCATTGAATAAGATTTATTGGGGTGCAGAGAAGCTCCTTCTGATATAATATGGGGTGTTCTCATTGAGTTAGATTTATTGGGGTGCAGAGAAGCTCCTTCTGATGTAATATGGGGTGTTCTCATTGAATGAGATTTATTGGGGTGCAGAGAAGCTCCTTCTGACAATATGGGGTGTTCTCATTGAATAAGATTTATTGGGGTGCAGAGAAGCTCCTTCTGATGTAATATGGGGTGTTCTCATTGAATGAGATTTATTGGGGTGCAGAGAAGCTCCTTCTGACAATATGGGGTGTTCTCATTGAATAAGATTTATTGGGGTGCAGACAAGCTCCTTCTGATATAATATGGGGTGTTCTCATTGAGTTAGATTTATTGGGGTGCAGAGAATCTCCTTCTGACAATATGGGGTGTTCTCATTGAATGAGATTTATTGGGGTGCAGAGAAGCTCCTTCTGACATAATATGGGGTGTTCTCATTGAGTTAGATTTATTGGGGTGCAGAGAAGCTCCTTCTGACAATATGGGGTGTTCTCATTGAATGAGATTTATTGGGGTGCAGAGAAGCTCCTTCTGATATAATATGGGGTGTTCTCATTGAATAAGTTTTATTGGGGTGCAGAGAAACTCCTGACATAATATGGGGTGTTCTCATTGAGATTTATTGGGGTGCAGAGAATCTCCTTCTGACATAATATGGGGTGTTCTCAATGAGTTAGATTTATTGGGGTGCAGAGAAGCTCCTTCTGACACAACACAGCTTCCAGACCCAACCCAATAACCCTTGTTTCACAGGCCCAAACAAAGAAACCCTTTTGCAAAACCCTCTCCCCCGCCCCCCACCCCCCCCACCCCCGTCTCTAATTTCGTTTTCAGAAAATTAGATATTTGGAATTTTGCCTAAGATAACCGTATTACCGGGGTGCAATTTGGTCGAGGTTCCTGGCTCTCCGTGCGTAATAAAAAGTGTCAGTTGAAATGAAAATACAGCTCGGGTAATTACATGTAATTGGATCTTGTCACTTTGCATCCTCCTTTCAGGAGGGTTTTCCCGGGATGGCAGATTCCGGGGTCTGCTAATTTCTTCATTGCCGGGGAGCCTGACCCTCCTGTAATAAAGTGAGACCCCGTTTTTTCTGCAGGACTGTGAACCGGGGTGAACGACGACGGGAAGGGACGGGCTTGGGGTCGGAGCCATCGAGGGGTGATCACGTCGCTTTGGGGGGGGACGGAGCTGATCTTCAAGGAGGGTTTGCAAGGAGGAAACCCGAGGGGGGTGTCAAGGCCGCGTCTGGGCGGCAGGAAACGTCTCCGTCCTTGCAAAAAAAAAAAAGAAAAAATCTGCTGATGCTTTTTGGTTTTTGATTTTTTTAGAGTTTAAGTTCTGGGGGACACGTGCAGAGGGTGCAGGATCCTTACACAGGTTCCCACGTGCCGTGGGGGTTTGCGGCATCCATCCCCCCACATCTACATGAGGCATCTTTCCTCATGCTCTCCCTCCCCAATCCCCCCACACCCTGCTCTCCCTCCCCTGGCCCCCCACACCCTGCTCTCCCTCCCCTAGCCCCCCACCCCCTGCTATCCCTCCCCAATCCCCCACGCCCTGCTCTCCCTCCCATAGCCCCCCACCCCCTTTTATCCCTCCCCTGGCCCCCACCTCCTGCTATCCCTCCCCAATCCCCCCACCCCCTGCTCTCCTTCCCCTGGCCCCTCACCCCTTGCTCTCCCTCCCCAATCCCCCCACCCCCTGCTCTCCCTCCCCTGGCCCCCCACCCCTTGCTCACCCTCCCCAATCCCCCCACACCCTGCTTTACCTCCCGTGTCCCCCACCCCCTGCTCTCCCTCCCCTGGCCCCCCAACCCCTACTCTCCCTCCCCAATCCCCCCACCCCCTGCTCTCCCTACCCTAGCCCCTCACCCCTTGCTCTCCCTCCCCAATCCCCCCACCCCCTGCTCTCCCTCCCCTGGCCCCTCACCCCTTGCTCTCCCTCCCCAATCCCCCCACCCCCTGCTCTCCCTCCCCTGGACCCTCACCTCTTGCTCTCCCTCCCCAATCCCCCCACACCCTGCTTTACCTCCCGTGTCCCCCACCCCCTGCTCTCCCTCCCCTAGCACCCCACCCCCTTTTATCCCTTCCCAATCCCCCCACCCCCTGCTCTCCCTCCCCTAACCCCCTGCCCCTTGCTCTCCATCCCCTGGCCCCCCAAATCCTGCTCTCCCTCCCCTAGCCCCCCAACCCCCTTCTCTCCCTCCCCTGGCCCCCCAACACCCTGCTCTCCCTCCCCTGGCCCCCCACCCCCTGCTCTTCCACCCCTGGCCCCCCACCCCCTGCTCTCCCTCCCCAATCCCCCCACCCCCTGCTCTCCCTCCCCTGGCCCCCCACCCCCTGCTATCCATCCCCAAAACCCCACCCTCTTTTATCCCTCCCCGGGCCCCCACCCCCTGCTATCCCTCCCCAATCCCCCCCCCGTGCTATCCCTCCCCTTGCCCCCCACACCCTGCCATCCCTCCCCTGGCCCCCCACCCCCGGCTCTCCCTTCCCTAGTCACCCAACCCCCTGCTCTCCCTCCCCTAGACCCCCGGCCCTTGCTCTCCATCCCCTGGACCCGACCCCCTTTTATCCAATCCCTAGACCACACCCCCTGCTATCCCTCCCCAATCCCCCCACCCCGTACTATCCCTCCCCAATCCCCCCACTGCCTGCTATCCCGCCCCTGGCCCCCCACCCCTTGCTATCCCTCCCCTAGCCCCCCACCCCCTTTTATCCCTCCCGTGGCCCCCATCCCCTGCTATCCCTACCCAATCCCCCCACCCTGTGCTATTCCTCCCCAATGCCCCCACTCCCTGCTCTCCCTCCCCTAGCACCCCACCCCTTTTATCCGTCCCCTGGTCCTGCACCCCCTGCTCTCCCTCCCCTAGCCCCCCATCTTCTGCTATCTCTCCCCTAGCCCTGCACCCCCTGCTCTCCCTCCCATGGCCCCCACCCCCTGCTGTCCCTCTCCTGGTCCCTCACCCCGTGCTCTCCTTCCCCTACTCCCCCCAACACCCTGCTTTTCCTCCCCTGTCCCCCACCCCGTGCTCTCCCTCCCCTAACACCCCACCGCCTTTTATCCCTCCCCTGGCCCCCACCCCCTGCTATCCCTCCCCAATCCCCCCCATGCTATCCCTCCCCAATGCCCCCACTCCCTGTAATCCCTCCCCTAGCCCCTCAACCGCCTGCTCTCCCTCCCCTGGCCCCCCACCCCCTGCTCTCCCTCCCCTAGCCCCCCCATCTTCTGCTCTCCCTCCCCTGGCCCCCCAGCCCCTGCTCTCCCTCCGCTGGCCTCCCACCCCCTGCTCTCCCTCCCCTAGCCCCCCAGCCCCTGCTCTCCCTCCCCTGGCCTCCCACCCCGTGCTCTCCCTCCCCTAGCCCCCCCATCTTCTGCTCTCCCTCCCCTAGCCCCCCAGCCCCTGCTCTCCCTCCCATGGCCTCCCACCCCCTGCTCTCCCTCCCCTAGCCCCCCAGCCCCTGCTCTCCCTCCCCTGGCCTCCCACCCCGTGCTCTCCCTCCCCTAGCCCCCCCATCTTCTGCTCTCCCTCCCCTAGCCCCCCAGCCCCTGCTCTCCCTCCCATGGCCTCCCATCCCCTGCTCTCCCTCCCCTAGCCCCCCCATCTTCTGCTATCCCTCCCCTGGCCTTCCACACCCTGCTCTCCCTCCCCTGGCCTTCCACCCCCTGCTCTCCCTCCCCTAGCACCCCCACCCCCTGCTCTCCCTCCCCTGGCCTTCCACCCCCTGCTCTCCCTCCCCTGGTCCCGCACCCCCTGCTCTCCCTCCCCTAGCCCCCCCATCTTCTGCTATCTCTCCCTTAGCCTCCCACCCCCTGCTCTCCCTCCCCTAGCTCCCCCATCCCCTGCTATCCCTCCCCTAGCTCCTCCACCCCGAGCCAGGCCCCCGTGTGTGACGCTCCCCTCCCTGTGTCCACGTGTTCTCATTGTTCAACACCCACTCCTGAGTGAGAACACGCGGTGCTTGGTTTTCTGTTCCTGCGCCCGTTTGCTGAGAATGGTGGTGTCCAGCTTCATCCATGTCCCTGCAAAGGACAGGAACTCATGCTTTTTCGTGACTGCATAGTATTCCATGGTGTCTGTGTCCTTATAATACAACGATTTATAATCCCCTGTGTATTTACCCGGTAATGGGATTGCTGGGCAAATGGAATTTCCATTTCTAGGCCCTTGAGGAATCGTCACACTGTCTTCCACGAGGGTTGAACTAATTTACACCCCCACCAATCATGTGTTTCTTCGAAAGACTGTACCCGTCCTCCCCCCCTTGTCCTCCCTCCTCCTCCTCGTCCTCCTCCCCTTCTCCTTGTCCTCATCTCCTCCTCCTCCTCCCCATCCTCCCCTCCTTCTCACCATCCTCCCCCTCCTCCTCTTCCTCGTTCTCCCCCTCCTCCTCCTCCCAATCCTCCCCCTCCTCCTCCCCATCCTCCCTCTCCTCGTTCTTCCCCTCCTCCTCTTCCTCGTTCTCCCCCCTCCTCCTCCTCCTTCTACCCTCTCCTCCTCCTCCCAATCCTCCCCCTCCTCCTCCCCATCCTCCCTCTCCTCCTCCTTCCCCTCCTCCTCTTCTGCATCCTCCCCCTCCTCCTCGTCCTCCTTCCCTCTCCCCCTCCCCATCCTCCCCCTGCTCCTCCTTCTCATCTCCGTCTTTCTCATTCTCCCCCCTCCTCCTCATCCTTCTCCCCATCGTCCTTCTTCTCCTCCCAATCCTCCCCCTCCTCGTCCTCATCATCCCCCTCCTCCACCTCATCATCTCCTTCTCCCTATCCTCCCCCTCCTCCGCCCCATCTTACCCCTCCTCCTCCCCATCCTCACCCTACTCCTCCTCCCCATTGGCCCCCTCCTCCTCCCAATCCTCCCCTCCTCCTCATCATCCCCCTCCTCCACCTCATCATCTCCTCCTCCCTATCCTCCCCCTCCTCCTCCCCATCCTCCCCTCCTCCTCCCCCTCCTCCTCTGCCTCCTCTCCCTCCTCCTCCCCCTCCTCCTCCCCCTCCTCCTCCGCCTCCTCTCCCTCCTCCTCCTCCCCCTCCTCCTCCCCCTCCTCCTCCGCCTCCTCTCCCTCCTCCTCCTCCCCCTCCTCCTCCCCCTCCTCCTCTCTCTCCCCATCCTCCCCCTCCCCCTCCTCCTCCCCCTCCTCCTCCCCCTCCTCCTCCCCCTCCTCCTCCCCTCCTCCTCCACCTCCTCTCCCTCCTCCTCCTCCCCCTCCTCCTCCCCCTCCTCCTCCCCCTCCTCCTCTCTGTCCCCATCCTCCCCCTCCTCCTCCCTCCTCTTTTTTGAGAGAGAGTCTCACTCTGTCACCCGGCGGGAGTGCAGGGGCCCAATCTCACCTCACTCCAGCCTCTGCCTCCTGGGTTCAAGCGATCCTCCTGCCTCAGCCTCCCAGTTACCTGGGATTACAGGTGCCCATCACCACCACCCCCGGCTAATTTTTCTATTTTTAGTAGAGACGGGGTTTCACCATGTTAGCCAGGCTGGTCTTGAACTCCTGGCCTCAGGTGATCCTCCTGCCTCAGCCTCCCAAAGTGCTGGGGTTACAGGCATGAGGCACTGCACCCTGCCTTGTTTTATAATAATTAATTAAATCAATTAATTATTAAATTAAATATTAATTATTAATTTATTAATAATTAATACATTAATATTAATAATATTAAATTAAATATTTAAAATATATATTGTTTATATAATATTTATATATTATTAATAATAGATTAATATTAATAATATTAAATTAAATATTAATTTCTAATTTAATAATTTAATTAATTGATTATTTTTTTTTTTGAGACAGATCCTCGCTCTGTTACCCAAGCTGGAGTGCAGTGGCGCGATCTCGGCTCACTGTGACCTCCGCCCCCCGGGTTCAAGTGATTCCCCTGACTCAGCCTCCTGATTAGCTGGGATTATAGGAGCCGTCAACACTCCTAGATAATCTCCTTTTTTTTTTTTTTTTTTTGAAAGAAAGAAGTTGGATCCCAGCGGAAAGCCTTGCTTTGGGCCCGGGTTGGCTGGGACGGTCTCCAGCCACAGGTGCCAGCCTCTCTGGGAGCCCCATCTGCAGACAAACGCAGGGATCGCCTGTCTCTACTTGTCCCGAATCCCTCCGGTGTGGATTCAAAGCCGTGTGGTGTTGTGGATGAACCTGGAAACCCACCAAAATGCCCATCGGTGATAGACCGGACAGGGAAAATGTGGCACATACACACCATGGAGTACTATGCAGCCACGAAAAAGGATGAGTTCTTGTCCTGTGTGGGGACATGGCTGAACCTGGAGAGCATCATTCTCAGCAAACTGACACAAGAGCAGAAAATCAAACACCGCATGTTCTCACTCATAGGCGGGTGTTGAACTATCAATCACTTTAATGATACATTAAAAAAAAAAAACACACAAAAAAAAACGAGTAATAAGCGAATGTTACGTGACATCCCGATCGCCCGTTTAAATACAGGTTCGTAAATCAAACATCCTTCAGCGGCTCATAAACAAAAGCCACGCATGGTAAGAAATTAAAGGCCTGTGGACCCCGGGCCGGCAGATTTGCACATAAAGGCTCATCAGAGCTTTTTTTTTTTTTAATTTTTATTGCTTTTTAGGTTTTGGGGTTACATGTGCAGAACATGGAGGATAGTTGCGTAGGTGCACACGTGTCAGTGTGATTTGCTGCCTTGCGCCCCTTCACCCACATCTGGCATTTCTCCCCAGGCTATCCCTCCCCATCTCTCCCCCCCATGCTGTCCCTCCCCTATTCCCCCCAATACACCCCACTGTGTGTGATGCTCCCCTCCCTGTGTCCATGTGTTCTCATTGTTCATCACCCGCCTATGAGTGACAAAATGCGGTGTTTGATTTTCTGTTCCTGTGTCAGTTTGCTGAGAGTGATGGTCTCCAGATTCATCCACATCCCTGCCAAGGACATGAACTCATCCTTTATCATGGCTGCGTAGTATTCCATGGTGTCTACGTGCCACATTCTCCCGGACCACTCTATCCTCGATGGGCATTTGGGTTGGTTCCAGGTCTTTGCTATTCATCAGAGCTTTAATTTTATAGAAATGAGCTTCTCCTCACCTTAAAAGGTGCACCTGGCTTGTTGAGTTACAGACGCAGAGGGAGAGACGTCTGTGGAATCATAAATACCAGCTGGCAACGATGCCGTATGAAATTCCAGGTCTTAATGAGGTCTTGGAACACATGTCTGTTTAAAAAAATTTATTTATATATTTGTATATTTATTTGGACACAATTTTTTTTTTTTTTTTTTGAGATGGAGTTTCGCTCTTGTCACCCAGGCTGGAGTGCAATGGCGCGACCTCGGCTCACCGCAGCCTCCGCCTCCCGGGTTCAGGCAATTCTCCCGCCTCAGTCTCCCGAGTAGCTGGGATTACAGGCAGGCACCACCGTGCCCAGCTAATTTTTGTATTTTTAGTAGAGATGGGGTTTCACCTTGTTGACCAGGATGGTCTCAATCTCTTGACCTCGTGATCCACCCGCCTCGGCCTCCCAAAGTGCTGGGATTACAGGCGTGAGCCACCGCGCCAGAACTTAAATTTTGAGATAGGGTCTTGCTATGCTGTCCCGGTACCGTGCAATGATGCAATCACAACTTACGGCAGCCTCGACCTCCTGAGCTGAATAAATCCTCCTGCCTCAGCCTCCTGAGTAGCTGGGACTGCAGGCGTGTGTCAACAATCAGCTCATTTTTCTTTTCTTTTTTTTTTTTTTGAGACGGAGTTTCGCTGTTGTTACCCAGGCTGGAGCTCAATGGCGTGACCTCGGCTCACCTCAACCTCCGCCTCCTGGGTTCAGGCAATTCTCCTGCCTCAGTCTCCCGAGTAGCTGGGACTGCAGGTGGCACCACCAGGCCCAGCTAATTTTTTGTATTTTTAGTAGAGACGGGATTTCACCATGTTGACCAGGGTGGTCTCGATCTCTTGACCTCGTGATCCACCCGCCTCGGCCTCCCAAGCCAGTTCTCTTCCCATTCCCCAAAGTCTCCATGAATCCATGGCTGCGTATTTGACCCCTTGTTCTCCAAGATCTGATGCTCATGGACTTTCCCACGGATGCTGTATTTTAGGGCTGGGAACCATCAGTAGAGAGGGGTGCGCACCCACCATTTCTGGGCAGGCGCAGACACACGGACGCCTTGTCTCTCCCTGGTCCTTGACTCGGCCAAGACTTGGTGCAGACATGGCCCTGGGACCCCAAGCATCACCCAGAGGCTGACACTGGCTCACACTGGCCACCATCCCCACTGTAAAGGTTCCTGGGGTGGGGGTGGGGGGGGGTCTCCTGTCCTGGCTGCCATGATGTCCCTGGATTTCTGGGAAGTCATATTCTAGTGGGACTCACAGAAGGATGAGAGGGACAGCAAGATACTCAGATGATACCTAAGTACGTAATAGATGGATGGATACGTAGATAGATTGATTGATAGATCATAGGGAGGAGATGGGTGACAGGTATAGATGATACGTAGACACATAATAGGCGTGTGATAGAAAAATGGTAGAGATTGGATTAGATAGATGATAGATACAGACATGATCGAATGTGAATGAATGATTGATAGATGATACGTGGATAGGTGGATACATAGGTAATAGATGGATAGATTGATGGAATGTGAGCGGATGAATCGGTAGATGGTGGATGGAAAATAAGATGTGTGTGAATAGATAGATAATGGGTGGATAAATGGATAGATGATAGATGTATACATAGATAAATAGATTGTAAGAAATGACTGTGTGAACAGATATATAATAAATGTATAGATGGATGTATAGATGGATGGATGGATAGATGGATGGATAGATGGATGGATAGATAGATGGATGGATAGATAGATGGATGCATAGATTGATGTATAGATGGATGGATAGATAGATGGATGGATAGATGGATGGATAGATAGATGGATGGATAGATGGATGGATAGATAGATGGATGGATAGATAGATGGATGGATAGATAGATGGATGGATAGATGGATGGATGGATAGATGGATGGATAGATGGATGGATAGATGGATGGATAGATAGATGGATGGATAGATAGATGGATGTATAGATGGATGGATAGATAGATGGATGTATAGATGGATGGATGGATAGATGGATGGATAGATGGATGGATGGATAGATGGATGTATAGATGGATGGATAGATAGATGGATGGATAGATAGATGGATGGATAGATGGATGGATAGATGGATGGATAGATAGATGGATATATAGATGGATGGATAGATAGATGGATGGATAGATAGATGACAAGTAGATAGATACATAGATAATAGCATATGAGTGTATGAATACATAGATAATAGATGGATAGATTGATGGAATGTGAGCGGATTAATAGGTAGATGGTGGATGGAAAATAAGATATGTGAATAGATAGATAATGGGTGGATAAATGGATAGATGATAGATGTATACATAGATAAATAGATTGTAAGAAATGACTATGTGAACAGATATATAATAAATGTATAGATGGATGTATAGATGGATGGATGGATAGATGGATGTATAGATGGATGGATAGATAGATGGATGGATAGATAGATGGATGTATAGATGGATGGATAGATAGATGGATGTATAGATGGATGGATAGATGGATGGATAGATAGATGCATATATAGATGGATGGATAGATAGATGGATGGATAGATAGATGACAAGTAGATAGATACATAGATAATAGCATATGAGTGTATGAATACATAGATAATAGATGGATAGATTGATGGAATGTGAGCGGATTAATAGGTAGATGGTGGATGGAAAATAAGATATGTGAATAGATAGATAATGGGTGGATAAATGGATAGATGATAGATGTATACATAGATAAATAGATTGTAAGAAATGACTATGTGAACAGATATATAATAAATGTATAGATGGATGTATAGATGGATGGATGGATAGATGGATGTATAGATGGATGGATAGATAGATGGATGGATAGATAGATGGATGTATAGATGGATGGATAGATAGATGGATGTATAGATGGATGGATAGATGGATGGATAGATAGATGCATATATAGATGGATGGATAGATAGATGGATGGATACATAGATGCCAAGTAGATAGATACATAGATAATAGCATATGAGTGTATGAATACATAGATAATAGATGGATAGATTGATGGAATGTGAGCGGATTAATAGGTAGATGGTGGATGGAAAATAAGATATGCGTGAATAGATAGATAATGGGTGGATAAATTGATAGATGATAGATGTATACATAGATAAATAGATTGTAAGAAATGACTGTGAACAGATATATAATAAATGTATAGATGGATGTATAGATGGATGGATGGATAGATGGATGGATAGATGGATGGATAGATAGATGGATGGATAGATAGATGGATGTATAGATGGATGGATAGATAGATGGATGTATAGATGGATGGATAGATGGATGGATAGATAGATGGATATATAGATGGATGGATAGATAGATGGATGGATAGATAGATGACAAGTAGATAGATACATAGATAATAGCATATGAGTGTATGAATACATAGATAATAGATGGATAGATTGATGGAATGTGAGCGGATTAATAGGTAGATGGTGGATGGAAAATAAGATATGTGAATAGATAGATAATGGGTGGATAAATGGATAGATGATAGATGTATACATAGATAAATAGATTGTAAGAAATGACTGTGTGAACAGATATATAATAGATGTATAGATGGATGGATAGATACATGGATGGATAGATGGATGGATAGATGGATGGATAGATAGATGGATGGATAGATGGATGGATAGATGGATGGATAGATACATGGATGGATAGATGGATGGATAGATGGATGACAAGTAGATAGATACATAGATAATAGCATATGAGTGTATGAATACATAGATAATAGATGATAGATGGATAGATAAGTACGTAGATACATAGATACATAGATAGATAGATAGACACATAGATAGATAGACAAATAGATAGACACACAGATAGATAGACAGACAGATAAATATAGATAGACAGATAGATAAATAGACACATAGACAGATAGATAGACAGACAGATAAATAGATAGATAGACAAATAGATAGACACATAGAGAGATAGACAGACACATAGATAGGTACATAGACACATAGATAGATACATACATAGATAGATAGACAGACACATAGATAGATAGATAGACAGACACATAGATACATAGACACATAGATAGATACATAGATAGGTACAGAGATAGACACATAGACACATAGATAGATAGATAGATAGACACACAGACAGATAGATAGACACATAGATAGATAGATAGATAGATAGATAGATAGATAGATAGATAGACACATAGACAGATAGACACATAGATAGATAGATAGATAGATACATAGATAGATAGATAGACACATAGATAGATAGATAGACACATAGACAGATAGATAGACACATAGATAGATACATAGATACATAGATAGACACATAGATAGATAGATAGACAGACACATAGATACGTAGATAGATAGATAGACACATAGATAGATAGACAGACACATAGATACGTAGATAGATAGATAGACACATAGATAGATACATAGATAGATAGGTAGCCACATAGATAGAGAGATAGATAGATAGACAGACACATAGGTAGACACATAGATAGATAGATACATAGATAGATAGATAGATAGATAGATAGATAGATAGATAGATAGATAGACACATGGGTAGACACATAGATAGATAGATACACAGATAGATAGATAGGTAGATAGATAGATAGATACACAGATAGATAGATAGGTAGATAGATAGACAGACACATAGGTAGACACATAGATAGATAGATAGATAGATAGATAGATAGATAGATAGATAGACAGACACATGGATAGACACATAGATAGACACGTAGATGGTAGATAGACAGATAGGTGATAGTATGTGATATGGAAGATAGATAAATAGATATAGATAGATGCATGATAGACAGATAGATAGACGCGATGGTGGATTCACAGGTTGCAGCGGGAGAAGGCCTTGAACCCGGGAGGCAGAGGTTGCGGTGACCCGAGGCTGAGCCACCGCACTCCCGCCTGGGCCACGGAGCGAGACTCCCTCTGAAAAGGGAAGAGAATCCTCCCAGCAGGTTCCATATCCCCTGTGCATCCTCCAGGCCCAGCCCGGGCCCAGGTGTCCCCGGTCCCCTGAGTGTGTTTTTAGGGTCCTAACTCCTAATGCCCGAGGCCCCGGGTCCCCGTGAATGTGACACGCAGGCCCCTGCAGCCTGGTAACCGGCTGCTACTCTGCATTCCCGTTCAATCCATTACTGAGCTCACTGCACTGCTCGTCACCAACCCCCCACTTCCCCCCCCCCAACAACGCTTCTAATCTGACAGTGACAAACAGCTCCGGGGTGATTTTAAATTTCATAATTTTAATCTGTCAAGCCTGACATTTAATTATCGCCCTCTTCACCTGCACGCCACACGCGGGAGGCCTGCTGTGGATTTTCCTTTAGAATATATATATATATATATATATTTTTCCCTCCTCCACCCCTGGCTTAATAAATACACATAAATACATATGTATTTATACACGACCTAATAAATACAACGACTAATTTATACGGGACCTGATAAATACACGACTAATTGATACAGAACCTAATGAATACACGAATAGCCTAATAAATGCATATATGCGTAACTGGCAGGTGCATAAGACAATGTGCTGGGGACATTTTAAGAGCCGTAAATGGACACAGATGAGGTTGATCCTATTTTTCAGGGCGTCTTTTACCGTATTAGGGGCGATAAAACCCCAACTCACCCCTGCCTGAGGGGTCGTTTGAAAACAGAAAGAACAGAACACCTGGCAGGTGCACGGCTGTTGGTGCTTCCAGAATGCACCTGCCTCTCACGTTGCCCTTGTCCGTCCACCTGGTAGACACCTGCTGGGAATAGACCCTCATTGCCGCAAAGAAACATTAATCCGTTTACATTCATTCATTCATTCACTCGCTCATTCATTCATTCATTATTCATTCACCATTCACTCATTCATTCATGCACCATTCATTCATTCATTCACTATGCATTCACTCATTCATTCACCATTCATTCACTATTACATTCATTCACCATTCATTCAACATTCATTCATCATTCATTCATTCACTCATTCATTCATTCACCATTCATTCATTCCTTTACTATTCATTCACTCATTCATTCATGCACCATTCATTCATTCACTATGCATTCACTCATTCATTCACCATTTATTTACTCATTCATTCACCATTCATTCATTATTACATTCACTCACCATTCATTCAACATTCATTCATCATTCATTCATTCACTCATTCATTCACGCACCATTCATTCATTCATATAATTTTTAAATTTTATTTTAATATATAATATATTTGTATGTCATATAAAACATATAACGTATTATATATTTATATGTCATATAAATATATAATGTATTATAGATTTATATGTACTATAAAATCTATAATGTATTATAGATTTATATGTACTATAAAATATATAATGTATTATACGTTTATATGTAATATATTACATATAATATAATTATTTTATTTTAAATTCTGTTATAAATTATATTTATATATAATACATTTTTATACATAATATTACATATTTTTATATAATATGCATTTTTGTATATATTATATGTTTTTGCATGTAATATATATTTTTATATGCAATGTATTATATATTTTATATTATATATTATATATTTTTTATTTTCTATAAAATAAAATATGTATAATATAAAATATATTATTGTATTTTTATATATATGTTTATATATTATTAAATTTATATGTATAAATATCTATTTATACTGTAGATATACATTTACATTTAGAGATGTATAAATTCAGCATGAGATGATCATGTTACATATAAATATGTATAAACATATATATTTAGATATTTTATATATAAAAATATACATAAATATATATAATATAGGTAAATATATATACATACATCAGAGAGGCAAAGATGGTGGTTTTCTCCCTTCTAAAGAATCAAAAGCAATTCTAAGAAAACGAGGAGCATTTTTTAAAATCGTCGTAATACACGGGCTTAGTGTCTCATGTGAATTGAAAACTCAGGGAAGAGAAAGAAATTGGGCCCCTGGGACATTTGTATTTGGTTTTGGTTTTCTTCATACTTGAATCTGTTTCATACTTAAAAAAAAATCAGCCAAAGTTCCTAGTGTTGAATTTCGGTCAGATCTTGTAAGAATGACAAGAACAGACACCATGACGCGTCTTGCAAAATGTGGAATTTTTCCAGCGGGCGCCCAGAGTTACCCCCCATTTTTTTCCTTGTGGGATGAAGTTTTGATTTTTCTGTCTGTGTCTCTTTTTTGTGAGTTTTTTCCCCAATTCCAGTAGGCGGATATATTTCTCCCAGGCTTCCAGATGGCCTATTTTTTTCTAAGTAATTTTATATTTTAGACAAGGGGAGGTTGAAATGACGGCTACATCCATCTGGATTTATCTTTTCTTTACACGTGCTCAAGATGACTATTTCTCTGAAATATTTTTACTAGGATTAAACATGGGTTTTACCTATTTAAAGCACCCCCAAGAGGGTATTCATTTTCTTTTCTTTTTTTCTTTTTTTTTTTGAGACAGAGTCTGACTCTTGTCATCCAGGCTGAAGTGCACTGGGGTGATCTCTGCTCACTGCAGCCTCCACCTTCTGACTATTTTTTCTGTTTTCAGTAGAGTTGGGGTTTCCCCATGTTGCTCAGGCTGGTCTCGAACTCCTGACTTCAGGTGGTCCAGCCGCCTCAGCCTCCCACAGTTCTGGGAAAACAGGCTCATTCGTGCATTCACAAGCTCACGCTTTCGTTGATTCATTCATTCACAAGCTCGGTCATTCATTCATCAGAGGGATAGCGGTGGTGGGGGGCTACGGGAGGGACAGCAGGGGGTGGGGGGCTAGGGGAGGGATAGTAGGGGTGGGGGACTAGGTGAGGGATAGCAGGGGTGGGGGGTAGGGGAGGGATAGCAGGGGGTGGGGGGCTAGGGGAGGGATAGCAGGGGGTGGGGGGATTGGGGAGGGACAGCAGGGGGTGCGGGGATTGGGGAGGGATAGCAGAGGGGTGGGGGGCAGGGGGAGGGATAGCAGAGTGTGGGGGGCTGGGGGACGCATAGGAGGGGGTGGGGGGACTGGGGAGGGATAGCAGGGGGTGGGGGACCAGGGGAGGGATAGCAGGGGGTGGGGGTATTGGGGAGAGACAGCAGAGTGTGGGGGGCTGGGGGAGGCATAGGAGTGGGTGCGGGGATTGGGGAGGGATAGCAGAGGGGTGGGGGGCAGGGGGAGGGATAGCAGAGTGTGGGGGGCTGGGGGACGCATAGGAGGGGGTGGGGGGACTGGGGAGGGATAGCAGGGGGTGGGGGACCAGGGGAGGGATAGCAGGGGGTGGGGGTATTGGGGAGAGACAGCAGAGTGTGGGGGGCTGGGGGAGGCATAGGAGTGGGTGCGGGGATTGGGGAGGGATAGCAGAGGGGTGGGGGGCAGGGGGAGGGATAGCAGAGTGTGGGGGGCTGGGGGAGGCATAGGAGGGGGTGGGGGGACTGGGGAGGGATAGCAGAGTGTGGGGGGCTGGGGGAGGCATAGGAGGGGGTGGGGGGATTTGGGAGGGATAGCAGGGGGTGGGGGACCAGGGGAGGGATAGCAGGGGGTGGGGGGCTACGGGAGGGATAGCAGGGGGTGGGGGGCCAGGGGAGGGATAGCAGGGGGTGGGGAGCTAGGGGAGGGATAGCAGGGGGTGGGGGGCCAGGGGAGGGATAGCAGGGGGTGGGGGGCTAGGGGAGGGATAGCAGGGGTGGGTATTGGGGAGGGATTCAGTTGTATCATTTCCCTTTTTCTGTCTGACATGGAGTCTCTGTGTGGTGCCGGCTGCACTGCACTGGCCCAATCTCAGGTCACCGCAGCCTCCGCCTCCTGGGTTCAAGCTAATCCTCGTGCCTCAGCCTCCCGAGCATCTGGGCCCAGCTGATTTTTTGTATTTTTAGTAGACACAGGGTTTCGCCATGTTGGCCAGGCTGGTCTCGAACTCATGGCCTCACGTGATCCTCCCGCCTCGGCCTCCCAAACTGCTGGGATTGCAGGTGGCAGCCCCTTCACCTGGTCCGAATTTGCACCTTTGTCACCCCTTAGACGTTACAGGGCAGTTACAGCAGGACATAAAAACCTTCAATATAATAAAAAAATATACATATATGTGGGCTAGACTCGGTGGCACACGCCTGTCATCCCAGCACTTTGGGAGGCCGAGGCGGGCGGATCACCTGAGGTCAGGAGTTCGAGACCAACCCGGTCAACATGGTGAAACCCCGTCTCTACTAACAATACAAAAAATTACCTGGGCGTGGTGGCGCGTGCCTGTAATCCCAGCTACTCGGGAAACTGAGGCAGGAGAATTGCCTGAACCCAGGAGGCGGAGGTTGCGGTGAGCCGAGGTCGCGCCATTGCACTCCGGCCTGGGTGACAAGAGCGAAACTCCGTCTCAAAATAATAATAATTGTGCTAATAACTGTCCCGAGTACCTGGAACTGCAGGTGTGCACAGTGCACCTGGTTAAATTTATCATTTGTCGAGACGGGGTCTTGCTGTGTTGCCCCGGCTGTAGTGGAACTGCGGAGCTTAAGCGATCCTCCCGCCTCAGCCTCCCGAAGTTCTGACATTAGAAGGAACAGGTGCTTTGCCAGCCTGGATATTGTTTTAAAGAGTTTCTAGCTTGTTAATTAGGAGTTTTGGGGACTGTGAGGTTGTGGGAGGATAAGCGGGGACAGATCTGTGTTCTCCCGACCACGGCTTTGCCCCTGCGTGGGTCTGAGACGAACTCTGAGACGGGGTTCACGGCCATCGTCACTTAAGCCCGTGGGGTCGTCCTTCCTGCCCTGTCTGAGCCCCGTGGGCCGGAGCCAGACCTCAGCATCTAAATTCAAACCCGACTGGGTGACGACTTAGAACTTTTCTAATCAGGTGACGGCCACGGAGACCTGGGACACGCCTGTGACCACGTCCAGCTCTGACGTCTCGGTGAAAGGACAAGGACGTGGAAGGTCCTACGTGCCTGCGAGCTCGTCGTGTCTAACGGCCACGTGGGATTACTACGGAATACTATGCAGCCATGAACAAGGATGAGCTCGGCGTGTCTAACGGCCACGTGGGATTACTACGGAATACTATGCAGCCATGAACAAGGATGAGCTCGGCGTGTCTATGAGCCACGTAGGATTACTATGGAATACTATGCAGCCATGAAAAAGGATGAGCTCAGCGTGTCTCACAGCCACGTGGGATTACTACGGAATACTATGCAGCCATGAACAAGGATGAGCTCGGCGTGTCTAATAGCCACGTGGGATTACTATGGAATACTATGCAGCCATGAACAAGGATGAGCTCGGCGTGTCTCACAGCCACGTAGGATTACTATGGAATACTATGCAGCCATGAACAAGGATGAGCTCGGCGTGTCTAACAGCCACGTAGGATTACTACGGAATAATATGTAGTCATGAACAAGGATGAGCTCGGCGTGTCTCACAGCCACGTAGGATTACTATGGAATACTATGCAGCCATGAACAAGGATGAGCTCGGCGTGTCTCACAGCCACGTAGGATTACTATGGAATACTATGCAGCCATGAAAAGGATGAGCTCGGCGTGTCTCACAGCCACGTAGGACGGGGCCTCACAGAGTTATCAGCACAGTTGTGATTTAACGAGAAAACTTTAAGAAGGAGCCTTTCCGCTTCCCACAGTGGGTTTGAGGGAGAATCTCCGTCCTCGCCTGTGGTTCTGCCAAACGGGGTCACACCCGTTCCTCACACCCCAAGGCGTAGCTGAGGCAAGAACAGAAAAGCAAACACCCCATGTTCTCACTCATGAGTGGGAGTTGAACACTGAGAACAGACGGACACGGGGAGGGGAGCATCACACAGCGGGGCCTGTCTGGGCTGGGGGCTACGGGAGAGAGAGCAGGGGGTGGGGGGATTGGGGAGGGATAGCAGGGGGTGAGGGGATAAGGGAGGAATAGCGGGGTGTGGGGGATTAGGGAGGGAGAGCAGGGAATGGGGGGATTGGGGAGGGATAGCAGGGGGTGGGGGGCAGGGGAGGGATAGCAGGGAATGGGGGGATTGGGGAGGCATAGCAGGGGGTGGGGGGCAGGGGAGGGATAGCAGAATGTGGGGGGCTGGGGGATGGATAGCAGGGGGTGGAGGGATTGGGGAGGGATAGCAGAGTGGGGAGGCTGGGGGAGGCATAGGAGGGGGTGGGGGGATTGGGGAGGGATAGCAGAGGGGTGGGGGGCAGGGGGAGGGATAGCAGGGGGTGGGGGGATTGGGGAGGGATAGCAGAGGGGTGGGAGGCTGGGGGATGGATAGCAGGGGGTGGAGGGATTGGGGAGGGATAGCAGAGGGGTGGGGGGCCGGGGGAGGGATAGCAGGGGGTGGGGGGATTGGGGAGGGATAGCAGAGTGTGGGGTGCTGGGGAAGGCATAGGAGGGGGTGGGGGGATTGGGGAGGGATAGCAGAGGGGTGGGGGGCAGGGGGAGGGATAGCGGAGTGTGGGGGGCTGGGGGATGGATAGCAGGTGGTGGAGGGATTGGGGAGGGATAGCTAGAGGGGTCGGGGGCTGGGGGAGGGATAGCAGGGGGTGGAGGGATTGGGGAGGGATAGCAGAGTGTGGGGGACTGGGGGAGGCATAGGAGGGGGTGGGGGGATTGGGGAGGGATAGCTAGAGGGGTGGGGGGCTGGGGGAGGGATAGCAGGGGGTGGGGGGATTGGGGAGGGATAGCAGAGGGGTGGGGGGCCGGGGGAGGGATAGCAGAGTGTGGGGGGCTGGGGGAGGGATAGCAGGGGGTGGAGGGATTGGGGAGGGATAGCAGAGGGGTGGGGGGCTAGGGGAGCACTAGCAGGGTGAGGGGGGATTGGGGAAGGATAGCAGAGGGGTGGGGGGCAGGGGGAGGGATAGCAGGGGGTGGGGGGATTGGGGAGGGATAGCAGACTGTGGGGGGCTGGGGGAAGCATAGGAGGGGGTGGGGGGATTGGGGAGGGATAGCAGAGTGTGGGGGCCAGGGGGAGGGATAGCGGAGTGTGGGGTGCTGGGGAAGGCATAGGAGGGGGTGGGGGGATTGGGGAGGGATAGCAGAGGGGTGGGGGGCAGGGGGAGGGATAGCGGAGTGTGGGGGGCTGGGGGATGGATAGCAGGTGGTGGAGGGATTGGGGAGGGATAGCTAGAGGGGTCGGGGGCTGGGGGAGGGATAGCAGGGGGTGGAGGGATTGGGGAGGGATAGCAGAGTGTGGGGGACTGGGGGAGGCATAGGAGGGGGTGGGGGGATTGGGGAGGGATAGCTAGAGGGGTGGGGGGCTGGGGGAGGGATAGCAGGGGGTGGGGGGATTGGGGAGGGATAGCAGAGGGGTGGGGGGCCGGGGGAGGGATAGCAGAGTGTGGGGGGCTGGGGGAGGGATAGCAGGGGGTGGAGGGATTGGGGAGGGATAGCAGAGGGGTGGGGGGCTAGGGGAGCACTAGCAGGGTGAGGGGGGATTGGGGAAGGATAGCAGAGGGGTGGGGGGCAGGGGGAGGGATAGCAGGGGGTGGGGGGATTGGGGAGGGATAGCAGACTGTGGGGGGCTGGGGGAAGCATAGGAGGGGGTGGGGGGATTGGGGAGGGATAGCAGAGTGTGGGGGCCAGGGGGAGGGATAGCGGAGTGTGGGGGGCTGGGGGAGGCATAGGTGGGGGTGGGGGGATTGGGGAGGGATAGCAGAGGGGTGGGGGGCCGGGGGAGGGATAGCAGAGTGTGGGGGGCCGGGTGAGGGATAGCAGAGTGTGGGGGGCTGGGGGAGGGATAGCAGGGGGTGGAGGGATTGGGGAGGGATAGCAGAGGGGTGGGGGGCTAGGGGAGCACTAGCAGGGTGAGGGGGGATTGGGGAAGGATAGCAGAGGGGTGGGGGGCAGGGGGAGGGATAGCAGGGGGTGGGGGGATTGGGGAGGGATAGCAGACTGTGGGGGGCTGGGGGAAGCATAGGAGGGGGTGGGGGGATTGGGGAGGGATAGCAGAGTGTGGGGGGCAGGGGGAGGGATAGCGGAGTGTGGGGGGCTGGGGGAGGCATAGGTGGGGGTGGGGGGATTGGGGAGGGATAGCAGAGGGGTGGGGGGCCGGGGGAGGGATAGCAGAGTGTGGGGGGCCGGGGGAGGGATAGCAGAGTGTGGGGGGCTGGGGGAGGGATAGCAGGGGGTGGAGGGATTGGGGAGGGATAGCAAGGGGTCGGGGGATTGGGGAGGGATAGCAGGGTGAGGGGGGATTGGGGAGGGATAGCAGAGGGGTGGGGGTCGGGGGAGGGATAACGGAGTGTGGGGGCCTGGGGGAGGGATAGCAGGGGGTGGGGGGATTGGGGAGGGATAGCAGAGGGATGGGGGGCCGGGGGAGGGATAGCAGAGTGTGGGGGGCTGGGGGAGGGATAGGAGGGGGTGGGGGGATTGGGGAGGGACAGCAGAGTGTGGGGGGCTGGGTGAGGGATAGCAGGGGTTAGGGGGATTGGGGAGGGATAGCAGAGGAGTGGGGGGCAGGGGGAGGGACAGCAGGGGGGTGGGTGTCTGGAGGAGAGATAGCTGGGGGTGGGGGTTTGTGGGGAGAGCATTAGGAAAAATCCTTAATGAGGGTTATGGGGGGGGGACATATGGAGCAAAGCGCCATGACACCTGTAACCCCCATGGAACCAACCTGCCCGTTCCGCCCATGCACCCCCCCCCAGAGCGTAAAAGTGTCACCTCAACATAAATAAATTAATTAAATTAATTAAATTAAATAAATAAAATAATTAAAATTAAAATAAATAAAACGCCGGGCATCTCTTGTCCCTTTGAGAGGATGGGGCCCTAATTCATTCTTCTGGGCAGAAGTCGGTGGCACTAATCAGGTGTGAGTCAGTGTCCCTTAGACACACACAAAGACACACAAAGACACACAAAGACACACACAGACACACACACACACACACGTGTTGCGTGTAGATGCTCCAGGGGCCTGTCCCTGGCCTCCGGCCACATGTACGATTCCCCGTCCCTTCGCCTTAAATCTCCAAGTGCTTGAATCGGATGAAGGAAAATAATCGATATTCTCTGCACAGTATTTATCTGTAATATTTTCAGTGGGGTGTGCGTCAGCTTCCGCGAGATGAAATATCCCTTTAAAAATTGCTAAAGGTAATGATTTTTTTTTTTCTAGCTTAATTTAGATTATATTGAAAATTATGAAGGGGACAGGGGGTGGGGGGGGGGAAAAGCAACCTTATTAAATATCTTGTTTTTGCAATTTAAATACTACACTCGGCCATATATTTCTCTGTATTTGTGTGTGCACGATAAGCATTAATAACACGGTAATATGGTTATTTTCATAGTGTTTGTTAAATATCCCACCAGGAGCTGGGAGCCGCGTTCAGGACATAATTATTTGCATTAGAATCAGCGGATTTTGGCAAAGGGCTTGAAAACATAAATATTGGGGGCTCAGGCCTGTCACACCCCCAGCACTTTGGGAGGCCGAGACGGGTGGATCAGGAGGTCACGAGATCGAGACCATCCCGGGCAACGGGGTGAAACCCCCGTCTCTACTAAAAATACCAAAAATCAGCTGGGCCTGGTGGAGCCCGTGCCTGTAATTCCAGGTGCCTGGGAGGCTGAGGCCGGAGGATGACTGGACGTCAGGGGTTCAAGACCGGCCCGGGCCAACGCGGTGAAACCCGGTCTCCACTAAAAATATTTAAAAAATGAGCCGGACGTGGTGGCGGGAACCTGTGATTGCAGCTACCGTTGGGGATGAGGCGGGAGGGTCCCTTGAACCTGGGAGCAGAGGTCACTGAGCGACAAGAGGGAAACTGCATCTCAGCACGTTGGCCAGGCTGGTCTCGAACTCGTGACCTTGTGATCCGCCCCCCTCGGCCTCTCAAAGTGCTGGGATGACAGGGGATTCTAAACGGCACTCAGTAAGGTGGGAACCATGTACCTGCAACCCCTGGACTTGTGCAGAGGATGGAACCTGGGGGATGGGCACGGCCTCCAGCTTTCCTCACCTGGGCGATGGGCAGAGCCTGCATCTTTCCTCACCTGGGCGACGGGCACATCCTCCAGCTTTCCTCACCTGGGCACAGCCTCCAGGTTTCCTCACCTGGGCAATGGGCACAGCCTCCAGGTTTCCTCACCTGGGCGATGGGCACAGCCTCCAGGTTTCCTCACCTGGGCGACGGGCACAGCCTCCAGGTTTCCTCACCTGGGCAATGGGCACAGCCTCCAGGTTTCCTCACCTGGGCAATGGGCACAGCCTCAAGGTTTTCTCACCTGGGCGATGGGCAGAGCCTCAAGGTTTCCTCACCTGAGCGATGGGCAGAGCCTCCATCTTTCCTCACCTGGACAACGGGCACATCCTCCAGCTTTCCTCACCTGGGCAAAGCCTCCAGGTTTCCTCACCTCGGCAATGGGCACAGCCTCAAGGTTTTCTCACCTGGGCGACGGGCACAACCTCCAGGTTTCCTCACCTGGGCGATGGGCACAGCCTCCAGGTTTCCTCAATGGCAAGGAGCACAGCCTCCAGGTTTCCTCACCTGGCCCTCACCTGGGCTATGGGCACAGCCTCCAGGTTTCCTCACCTGGGGGATGGGCACGGCCTCCAGGTTTCCTCACCTGGGCGATGGGCAGAGCCTCAAGGTTTCCTCACCTGGGCGATGGGCACAACCTCAAGGTTTCCTCACCTTGGCAATGGGCACAGCCTCCAGGTTTCCTCACCTGGGCGATGGGCACAGCCTCCAGGTTTCCTCACCTGGGCGACGGGCACAGCCTCCAGGTTTCCTCACCTGGCCCTCACCTGGGCAAAGGGCACAGCCTCCAGGTTTTCTCACCTGGACGACGGGCAGAGCCTCCAGCTTTCCTCACCTGGGCACAACCTCCAGGTTTCCTCACCTGGGCGATGGGCACAACCTCAAGGTTTCCTCACCTGGGCGACGGGCACAGCCTCCAGGTTTCCTCACCTGGGCGACGGGCACAGCCTCCAGGTTTCCTCACCTGGGCGACGGGCACAGCCTCCATGTTTCCTCACCTGGGCGACGGGCACAGCCTCCAGGTTTCCTCACCTGGGCGACGGGCACAGCCTCCAGGTTTCCTCACCTGGGCGACGGGCACAGCCTCCAGGTTTGCTCACCTGACCCTCACCTGGGCGAAGGGCACATCCTCCAGCTTTCCTCACCTGGGCGACGGGCACAGCCTCCAGGTTTCCTCACCTGGGAGATGGTCACAGCCTCCAGGTTTCCTCACGTGGGCAACGGGCACAGCCTCAAGGTTTTCTCACCTGGGCGATGGGCACAGCCTCCAGGTTTCCTCAATGGCAAGGAGCACAGCCTCCAGGTTTCCTCACCTGGGCGATGGGCAAAGCCTTCAGGTTTCCTCACCTGGCCCTCACCTGGGCAAAGGGCACAGCCTCCAGGTTTTCTCACCTGGGCGACGGGCACAGCCTCCAGGTTTCCTCACCTGGCCCTCACCTGGGAAAAGGGCACAGCCTCCAGGTTTCCTCACCTGGGCGACGGGCACAGCCTCCAGGTTTCCTCACCTGGCCCTCACCTGGGCGAAGGGCACAGCCTCCAGGTTTCCTCACCTGGGCAAAGGGCACAGCCTCCAGGTTTCCTCACCTGGGCAAAGGGCACAGCCTCCAGGTTTCCTCACCTGGGCGACAGGCACAACCTCAAGGTTTCCTCACCTGGGCACAGCCTCTAGGTTTCCTCACCTGGCCCTCACCTGGGCAAAGGGCACAGCCTCCAGGTTTCCTCACCTGGGCGACGGGTATAGCCTCAAGGTTTCCTCACCTGGGCGATGGGCACAGCCTCTAGGTTTCCTCACCTGGCCCTCACCTGGGCGACGGGCACAGCCTCAAGGTTTCCTCACCTGGGCGATGGGCACAGCCTCCAGGTTTCCTCACCTGGGCGATGGGCACAGCCTTCAGGTTTCCTCACCTGGGCTATGGGCACAGCCTTCAGGTTTCCTCACCTGGGCGACGGGCACAGCCTCCAGGTTTCCTCACCTGAGCAATGGGCACAGCCTCCAGGTTTCCTCACCTGGCCCTCACCTGGGCTATGGGCACAGCCTCCAGGTTTCCTCACCTGGGCAATGGGCACAGCCTCCAGGTTTCCTCACCTGAGCAATGGGCACAGCCTCCAGGTTTCCTCACCTGAGCAATGGGCACAGCCTCCAGGTTTCCTCACCTGGGCGATGGGCACAGCCTCCAGGTTTCCTCACCTGGGCGATGGGCACAGCGTCAAGGTTTCCTCACCTGGGCGACGGGCACAACCTCCAGCTTTCCTCACCTGGGCGACGGGCACAGCCTCCAGGTTTCGTCACCTGGGCGACGGGCACAGCCTCCAGGTTTCCTCACCTGGGCGACGGGCACAGCCTCCAGGTTTCGTCACCTGGGCGATGGGCACAGCGTCAAGGTTTCCTCACCTGGGCGACGGGCACAACCTCCAGCTTTCCTCACCTGGGCGACGGGCACAGCCTCCAGGTTTCGTCACCTGGGCGACGGGCACAGCCTCCAGGTTTCCTCACCTGAGCAATGGGCACAGCCTCCAGGTTTCCTCACCTGGGCGATGGGCACAGCCTCCAGGTTTCCTCACCTGGGCGACGGGCACAGCGTCAAGGTTTCCTCACCTGGGCGACGGGCACAACCTCCAGCTTTCCTCACCTGGGCGACGGGCACAGCCTCCAGGTTTCGTCACCTGGGCGACGGGCACAGCCTCCAGGTTTCCTCACCTGGGCAATGGGCACAGCCTCCAGGTTTCCTCACCTGAGCAATGGGCACAGCCTCCAGGTTTCCTCACCTGAGCAATGGGCACAGCCTCCAGGTTTCCTCACCTGGGCGATGGGCACAGCCTCCAGGTTTCCTCACCTGGGCGACGGGCACAGCGTCAAGCTTTCCTCACCTGGGCGACGGGCACAACCTCCAGCTTTCCTCACCTGGGCGACGGGCACAGCCTCCAGGTTTCGTCACCTGGGCGACGGGCACAGCCTCCAGGTTTCCTCACCTGGGCGACGGGCACAGCCTCCAGGTTTCCTCACCTGGGCGACGGGCACAGCCTCCAGGTTTCCTCACCTGAGTGATGTGCACAGCCTCCAGGTTTCCTCACCTGAGCAATGGGCACAGCCTCCAGGTTTCCTCACCTGGGCGATGGGCACAGCCTCCAGGTTTCCTCACCTGGGCGACGGGCACAGCGTCAAGGTTTCCTCACCTGGGCGACGGGCACAACCTCCAGGTTTCCTCACCTGGGCGACGGGCACAGCGTCAAGGTTTCCTCACCTGGGCGACGGGCACAGCCTCCAGGTTTCCTCACCTGGGCGACGGGCACAGCCTCCAGGTTTCCTCACCTGAGTGATGTGCACAGCCTCCAGGTTTCGTCACCTGGGCGATGGGCACAGCCTCCAGGTTTCCTCAATGGCAAGGTGCACACAGAAAGACACAGACACACACTCACAGACATACATGGATATACACAGACACACACAGAGACACAGCCAGACAGACACAGACACACACACACAGACACAAGACACACAAAGACACAGACACACACACACACAGACACAAGACACACAAACACACATACACAGAAACACAGACACACAGAAAGACACAGACACACACTCACCGACATACATGGATATACACAGACACACACAGAGACACAGCCAGACAGACACAAAGACACACACACACACACAGACACAAGACACACAGACAAACATACACAGAAACACAGACACACAGAAAGACACAGACACAGTCACACAGACAGAGACACACACAGAGACACAGAAACAGACACAGACAGACACACAGACACAAAAACAGAGACACAGACGCACACAGACACACACACAGAAACAGACAGACACAGAGACACACAGACACAGACACAAGACACACAAAGACACAGACACACACACAGAAACACAGACACACAGAAAGACACAGACACACACATACATACATGGATACACACAGACACACACAGAGGCACAGACAAACAGACACACAGACACACACAGACACACACACAGAAACACAGACACACAGAAAGACACAGACACACACATACATACATGGATACACACAGACACACACACAGAAACACAGACACACAGAAAGACACAGACACACACACACAGACACAGACACAGAGACACACACAGACACACAAACACTGACACACAGACACATACACAGAGACACAGACACAGACACACACAGACACACAGACACACAAACACTGACACACACAGACACATACACAGAGACACACAGACACATACAGACAGACACACAAAGGCTGACAGACACAGACACATACACAGAGACACAGACACAGACACACACAGACAGACACATACAGAGAGACAGACACACACACAAAGGCTGACAGACACAGACACATACACAGAGACACAGACACAGACACACACAGACACACAGACACACAAACACTGACACACACAGACACATACACAGAGACACACACAGACACATACAGACAGACACACAAAGGCTGACAGACACACACATACACAGAGACACAGACAGACACACAGACAGACACATACAGAGAGACAGACACACACACAAAGGCTGACAGACACAGACACATACACAGAGACACAGACACAGACACACACAGACACACAGACACACAAACACTGACACACACAGACACATACACAGAGACACACACAGACACACACACAGACACAGACACACAGAGACACAAAGGCTGACACACAGACACATTCACAGAGACACACACAGACACACACACAGACACAGACACACAGAGACACAAAGGCTGACACACAGACACATTCACAGAGACACACACAGACACAGAAACACTGACACACACAGATACATACACAGAGACAAACACAGACACATACAGACACACACACAGACAACACACAAAGGCTGACAGACACAGACACATACACAGAGACACAGACACACACAGACACACAGACACACAAAGGCTGACACACACACAGACACATACACAGAGACACACACAGACACACAGACACAGACACACACAGACACGCAAACACTGACACACACAGACACATACACAGAGGCACACACAGACACATACAGACACACACAAAGGCTGACAGACACATACACAGAGACACACACAGACACAGAAACACTGACACACACAGATACATACACAGAGACAAACACAGACACATACAGACAGACACACAGACAACACACAAAGGCTGACAGACACAGACACATACACAGAGACACAGACACACACAGACACACAGACACACAAAGGCTGACACACACACAGACACATACACAGAGACACACACAGACACACAGACACAGACACACACAGACACGCAAACACTGACACACACAGACACATACACAGAGGCACACACAGACACATACAGACACACACAAAGGCTGACAGACACATACACAGAGACACAGACACACACAGACACACAGACACACAAAGGCTGACACACACACAGACACACACAGACACACAAACACTGACACACACAGACACACAGTGATGCAGACACACACACAGACAGACACACATGGACACACATACAGATTCACAGAGAGACACACACAGAAACACTTGGAGACATACAGACACACAGATACAGACACACATGGACACAGACAGACACACAGACACACAAACACAGACACACAAACACTGACACACACAGACACATACACAGAGACACACACAGACACATACAGACACATATACAGAGACACACACAGACACATACACAGAGACACACAGACACAGACACACACAGACACACAGACACACACAGACACATACAGACACACACACAAAGGCTGACACACACAGACAGATACACAGAGACACACACAGACACACACACACAGACAGACACACAAAGGCTGACACACACAGAGACATACACAGAGACACACACAGAGACATACAGACACATATACAGAGACACACACAGACACATACACAGACACATAGAGACACACACACACACAGACAGACACACAAAGGCTGACACACAGGCACATATACAGAGACACACACAGACACACACACAGAGACACACACAGACACATACAGACACACAGAGTCACAGACACACAAAGGCTGACACACACAGACAGATACACATAGACACACACAGACACACACACACACAGACAGACACACAAAGGCTGACACACACAGACACATACACAGAGACACACACAGACACATACAGACACATATACAGAGACACACACAGACACATACACAGACACACACACACACAGACACACACACAAAGCCTGACACACACAGACACATACACAGAGACACACACAGACACATACAGACACATATACAGAGACACACACAGACACAGACACAGAGACACACAGACACACACAGACACATACAGACACACACACAAAGCCTGACACACACAGACACATACACAGAGACACACACACACAGACACACACACAAAGCCTGACACACACAGACACATACACAGAGACACACACAGACACATACAGACACATATACAGAGACACACACAGACACAGACACAGAGACACACAGACACACACAGACACATACAGACACACACACAAAGCCTGACACACACAGACACAGACTCAGAGACACACAGACACACACAGACACATACAGACACATATACAGACACACACAGACACATACACAGAGACACACAGACAGACACACACACAAAGGCTGACACACAGGCACATATACAGAGACACACACAGACACACAGACACAGACACACAGACAGACACACACACACAGACACAGACAGATGCACAGACGGTCTATGCCTATCGCGGTCCTCATACAGAATGCGCCCGGCACGACCCAATCTTCCCCTCCCCGGCGGTCCCATTAATATTTTGATTTAATCGGAATTTCTGGAGCTGGCTTCGCCGTCCGCAACGACCAAGTTACCTGTCAGGCTGCATCAGGTTGTCATATTGGAGGGGATTGTCCTTGGAATCTAATCTGCTTTAAATGATTTCGCGGGGTGCCGGGACATAAATCATCTGTCCTCCGCCCTGACGCCGTGTAGGCTTCGGTGAGTCAACAAATCACAATCGTTTTACTTTTCCGCGGCCACCAAGTTTCCTTTATCAACCTCGTATTGATTTCCGTGCTCCGAGAGGTCGAAATAAAATTTTTTTTTTTTTTTGGCTTGTGGTTTTACACACAGAAACGTTATTAACAGAAGAGCTGTGGGTGGGCCGGTCTAATTGAGATAAATCCCGACATTCCCAGGTGCGCTGGGTGGACCGAGAATCCACAGACAGAGACACAGACGCACAGACACTGATACACACAGACACATACACACCGACACACACAGACACACAGACACACAGACACTGACACACACAGACACATACACACAGACACACACAGACACACACAGAGACTCACAGAGAGACACACAAACACTGACACACACAGACACACACACTCACAGAGAGACACACACACAGACACACACACACACAGACTCACAGAGAGACACACAAACACTGACACACACAGACACACGCACTCACAGAGAGACACACACAGACACACACACAGACTTACAGAGACACACACAGACACACCCACACTCACAGAGAGACACACACACACAGACACACACACAGACTCACAGAGACACACACACAGACTCACAGACATACACACACAGACTCACAGAGAGACCCACAAACACTGACACACACAGACACATACACAGACAGACACACACAGACACACAAACACTGACACACCCAGATACACACACAGAGACACACACGGACACACAAACACTGACACACACAGACACATACACAGACACACACAGACACACAAACACTGACACACACAGACACATACACACAGACACACACAGACACACACAGACACACAGAGACACACACAGACACACAAACACTGACACACAGACACATACACAGACACACACACAGACACAGACAGACACACAAACACTGACACACACAGACACATACAGACAGACACACAAACACACAAAGGCTGACAGACACATACACAGACACACACACAGACATACACAGACACACAAACACTGACACACCCAGATACATACACAGAGACACACACGAACACACAAACACTGACACACACAGACACATACACAGAGACACACACGGACACAGAAACACTGACACACACAGACACATACACAGAGACACACAGACACACAAACACTGACACACACAGACACATACACAGAGACACACACAGACACACAAACACTGACACACACACATACACAGAGACACACAGAGACACACACAGACACACAAACACTGACACACACAGACACATACAGACAGACACACAGACACACAAAGGCTGACAGACACATACACAGAGACACACACAGACACACAGACACACACAGACACACAAACACTGACACACAGACACACACACACTGATGCAGACACACACGCAGACACAGACACACAAAGGCTGACACACATAGACACATATAGACACACAGACACACAAAGGCTGACACACACAGACACTCAGAGACACAGACATGCAAACACTGACACACACAGACACACAAACACTGATGCAGACACACACACAGACACAGACACACATGGACACACACAGACAGATTCACAGAGAGACACACACAGATTCACAAAGAGACACACACAAACACTTGGAGACACACAGACACACAGATACAGACACACATGGACACAGACAGACACACAAAGGCTGACAGACAGAGACACATACACAGAGACACAGACACAGACACACACAAACATACACACAGACACACAAAGGCTGACACACACAGACACACAGGCACAGAGACACATGGACACACACAGACTCACAGAGAGACACACACAGAGACTCACACAGACACACAGAGCCACACACACAAACACATAGACAAACACAGATGCATACACACACACACACGGACACACACATAAACAAACACAGACCCACACACACAGATACACAGACACACACAGACTCACAGAGAGACACAGACACAGACACACACAGACATACACACACACACACACACACATGGACACACAGATAGACAAACACAGACCCACACACACAGATACACAGACACACACAGACTCACAGAGAGACACAGACACACACAGACACACACACACACACACACACGGACACACAGATAGACAAACACAGACCCACACACACAGATACACAGACACACACAGACTCACAGAGAGACACAGACACAGACACACACAGACACACACACACACACACACACACATGGACACACAGATAGACAAACACAGACCCACACACACAGATACACAGACACACACAGACTCACAGAGAGACACAGACACAGACAGACACACACACACACACACAGCAGGAAGCTTTCATCCAGCCAGCATGAGACGGTTTAGTACGAGTCCTGTACACAGGCATTGCGTGGGGGCTGATTTTCATGTCGGGTTAACGACTCCTGCAACGGGGCAGGTGCACAGGGCACGGCAGAGGGTACCAGGGAATTCACAGCTGCTCTCCCTCCCCAATCCCTCACCACCCCCTGCTCTCCCCCCCAATAATCCCCTCACCACCCCCTGCTCTCCCTCCCCTAGCCCCCAACCCCTGGTCTGCCTCCCCAATCCTCCCACCACCCTCTGTTCTCCCTCCCCTAGCCCCCAACCCCTGCTCTCCCTCCCCAATCCCCCCACCACCCCCTGCTCTCCCTCCCCCCCTGCTCTCCCTCCCCTAGCCCCCAACCCCTGCTCTTCCTCCCCAATTCCCCCACCACCCCCTGCTCTCCCTCCCCTAGCCCCTAAGCGCTGCTCTCCCTCCTCAATCCCGCCCACCCCCTGCTCTTCCTGGTCTACACCCAACCCCCTGCTCTCCGTCCCCAATCCACCCACCCCCTGCTCTCCCTCCCCTACCCCCACCCCCTGCTCTCCGTCCCCAATCCCCCCATCCACTGCTATCCCTCCCGTTGCCCCCCACCCCCTGCTCTCCCTCCCCTAGCCCCCCACCCCCCAGGTGTGTGACGCTCCCCTCCCTGTGTCCATGTGTTCTCATTGCTCAAGACCCACTTACGAGTGAGAACATGCGGTGTCTGGTTTTCTGTTCTTGTGTCACTTTTCTGACGATGATGGCTTCAAGCTTCATCCATGTCCCTGCAAAGGACAGGAACTCATCCTTTTTCATGAGTGCATAGTATTCCACGGCATCTATGTGCCACATTTTCTTTATCCAGTCTATCCCTGATGGGCATTTGGGTTGGTTCCAAGTCTTTGGTGTTGTGAACAGAGCCGCAATAAACGTGTGTGTGTGTGTGTGTGTGTGTGTGTCTTTATAATAGAACGATTTATAAACCTTACAATGCCATCAAAAAGTGGGCTAAGGATATGAACAGACACTTTATAAAAGAAGACATACATGAGGCCAACTGTTTACAATAGCAAAGAGCTGGAACCAACCCAAATGCCCATGGATGATAGACAGGACTGGGAAAATGTGGCACGTACACACCATGGAATACTATGCGGCCATGAAAAAGGATGAGTTCGTGTCCTTTGCAATCCCGTTACTGGGTATATAACCAAAGGATTATAAATCGAAACATTTGCAGAGCGTCAGAGCAGAGGGCAGGGAGCTCCCGGGGGGAGCGTTTTCTGGAGGACAATGGACGTCCTTGTCAATGGGAGCTTTGTGGTGCACGTTAATCTCCCTCCTACTCAGGAAGGACAATAATTGTGGCAGGAGAAGCAGAAATTAATTTAGAAATGGCCTTGGGGACGGGTTTGAGAATAGACAGGGGAGAAGAGGGCAGGTCATTTACTCACAATATGGAAATTTCAACACATTTTCATTCCCAGGGTTCTGTGGGCTTGGATTTCTCAGAAAAAAAAAAAAAAAAAAAAGGGGGGGGGGAGTGACAATAGCTGATTATTCATAAAGTAATGATTCTGCGTTAATTCTGGGGCTGCGTTTATATTTGAAATACAATTTGCAGGGGAGGCAGGAGGAGACTTTTTTTTTTAATTTTATTTTTGTCTTATTTTTCTTTTTATTAATTTATTTATTTTTATTGCATTTTAGGTTTTGGGGTCAGATGGAATTTCTATTTGTAAGGCCTGGAGGCGTTGCCACCCTAGGGCCGTGACTTTCAAGGATGACACGCAGGACGTGTGCCCAGGCCACTGGGAAATGCTCTGATTTTCCATAGACTTCCCTGGGCCGTCACCGTGGGGCCCGTGAGGTCTTTGAGCGGCTGTGGGTGGTTTTTGTCTGATGGGACACGGAGTTTCATCTCTTGGCTCCCAGTGAGATGGAAAGAAAAGAAAAAGAGGAGAGGGGAGGGGAGGAGGGGAGGAGAAGAGGGGAGAGGAGGGGAGGAGGGGAGGGGAGAGGAGGAGGGGAGGGGAGAAGAGCAGGGGAGGGGAGAGGAGACGGGAGGGGAGAGGAGAGGGGAGGGGAGGGGAGGGGAGAGGAGGAGGGGAGGGGAGAGGAGGAGGGGAGGGGAGAGGAGGAGGGGAGGGGAGGGGAGGAGGGGAGGGGAGAAGGGGAAGGGAGGGGAGAAGGGGAGGGGAGGGGAGGGTACAGGAGGGGAGGGGGGAGAGGGGACTGCAGAGGACGTGGGAGGGGAGGAAAGGAGAGATGAGGGCAGCAGAGAGGAGGGGAGGGGAGGGGAAGGGAGGAGGGGAGGGGAGAGGTGGAGGGGAGGGGAGAGGTGGAGGGGAGGGGAGGGGAGGGGAGGAGGGGAGAGAGGGGAGAGGAGGAGGGGAGGGGAGAGGACGACAGGAGGGGAGGGGAGGAGGGGAGGGGATGAGGGGAGGGGAGGGAAGAAGGGGAAGGGAGAGGAGAAGGGGAGGGGAGGGGAGGGTACAGGAGGGGAGGGGGAGAGGGGACTGCAGAGGAGGGGGGAGGGGAGGAGAGGAGAGATGAGGGCAGCAGAGAGGAGGAGAGGGGAGGGGAGAGGAGGAGGGGTGGAGAGAAGGAAGGCGAGGAGGGGAGGGGAGCGGAGGAGGGGAGGGGAGGAGAAGAGGACAGGGGACAGGAGGAGAGGAGAGGAGGGGACGAGGGGAGGAAGGGAGGGGATGGGAGGAGGGGAGGGGAGGAAAGGAGGAAGGGAGGGGAATAGGGGAGAAGAGGGGAGGGGAGGAGAGGGGACAGGAGGGCAGGGGAGGGTATAGTAAGGTGGAGGACAGGAGGGGAGGGGAGGAGGGGAGAAGGGGACGGAAGGAGGGGAGGGGGGAAGAGGAGGGGAGGGGAAAAGAGGAGGGTAGGAGAGGGGACAGGAGGGCAGGGGAGGGGATTGGAAGGTGGAGGGCAGCAGGGGAGCGGAGGGGAGGAGGAAAGGTGAGGAGGTGAGGAGTGGAGGGGAGGGGAGAAAGGGAGGGGAGGAGGGGAGGAGGGGAAGGGAAGAGGGGAGAAGAGGTGAGGGGAGGGGAGGGGACAGGAGGGGAGGGGAGGGGAGGAGGAAAGGGGAGGACGTGAGGAGTGCAGGGGAGGGGCGAAAGGGAGGGGAGGAGGGGAGAAGAGGCGAGGGGAGGGGAGGGGACAGGAGGGCAGGGGAGGGGATTGGAAGGTGGAGGACAGGAGAGGAGGGGAGAAGGGAAGGGGAGAAAGGGAAGGGAGGAGGGGAGGAGGGGAGGGGATTGGAAGGTGGAGGAGAGGAGGGGAGGGGAGGGGAGGGGACAGGAGGGCAGGGGAGGGGATTGGAAGGTGGAGGAGAGGAGGGGAGGGGAGGGGAGGGGAGGGGAGGAGGAAAGGGGAGGACGTGAGTAGTGGAGGGGAGGGGAGGAGGGGAGGGGAGGGGAGGGGACAGAAGGGCCGGGGAGGGGATTGGAAGGTGGAGGAGAGGAGAGGAGGGGAGGGGAGGGGAGGAGGAAAGGGGAGGACGTGAGTAGTGGAGGGGAGGGGAGGAGGGGAGGGGAGGGGAGGGGACAGAAGGGCAGGGGAGGGGATTGGAAGGTGGAGGACAGGAGAGGAGGGGAGAAGGGAAGGGGAGAAAGGGAAGGGAGGAGGGGAGGAGGGGAGGGGATTGGAAGGTGGAGGAGAGGAGGGGAGGGGAGGGGAGGGGACAGGAGGGCAGGGGAGTGGATTGGAAGGTGGAGGAGAGGAGGGGAGGGGAGGGGAGGGGAGGGGAGGAGGAAAGGGGAGGACGTGAGTAGTGGAGGGGAGGGGAGGAGGGGAGGGTAGGGGAGGGGACAGAAGGGCAGGGGAGGGGATTGGAAGGTGGAGGACAGGAGTGGAGGGGAGAAGGGGAGGGAAAGAGGGGAGGGGGAAGAGGAGGGTAGGAGAGGGTACAGGAGGGCAGGGGAGGGGATTGGAAGGTGGAGGACAGGAGTGGAGGGGAGAACGGAAGGGGAGAAAGGGAAGGGAGGAGGGGAGGGGATTGGAAGGTGGAGGAGAGGAGAGGAGGGGAGGGGAGGGGACAGGAGGGCAGGGGAGGGGATTGGAAGGTGGAGGAGAGGAGAGGAGGGGAGGGGAGGGGACAGGAGGGCAGGGGAGGGGATTGGAAGGTGGAGGAGAGGAGGGGAGGGGAGGGGAGGGGAGGGGAGGAGGAAAGGGGAGGACGTGAGTAGTGGAGGGGAGGGGAGAAGGGAAGGGGAGAAAGGGAAGGGAGGAGGGGAGGAGGGGAGGGGATTGGAAGGTGGAGGAGAGGAGGGGAGGGGAGGGGAGGAGGAGAGGAGGGGAGGGGAGGGGAGGGGAGGAGGACACGGGAGGAGGTGAGGAAGGAGAAGGAAACAAAGGAAAGACAAAGGGAACTTTCCATGGATTTATTTTTTCCAAGTCAGCGAATGGAATATTCCTTATTTTCCCTCCGTGTCCAGGACCCACGCCCGGGTGTTGACCCCGTTCCTCTCTCTTTTCCTTCCTCCATTAACCTGCGGACACGTCAGTCCCTGGACTCCCCCCCCCGACCTGCTCCTGTTCTGTGTTTTTAATCATCGCAGACGAGGCCCCTATCTCCATCCGTTTTATTGCAAATGGCAGAATCTCTTCCTTTTTCATGACTGAATAGTACTCCACTGTCTATGCCTATCAGATTACAGGCACCCACCACCGCGTCAGGCTCATTTTTGGATTTTTAGTAGAGATGGGGTCTCACTGAGTTGGCCAGGCTGGCCTCGAACTGCTGACCTCAGCTGATCCAGCCGCCTTGGCCTCCCAAAGTGCTGGGATTATACCCGTGAACCACCCCGCCCGGCCTATTTATGCGAATTATTTTTGGGGACCCATTAATGATCCCCAATTCTTCCACACAACCCCCCACTACCCCTCCCAGCCTCTGGGACCCGTCCTTCTACTCTTCATTTCCATGAGTTCGAGCGTTTTCATTTTTACGTCCCGCAAAGAAGTCGTTATTTCACTTCATACGATGACCGGTGGGTCCACGGATTTCAGGCCTAATGACAGGATCCGCTCCTTTTTCATGACTGAATAGTACTCCACTGTCTATGTCTATCAGATTACAGGCACCCACCACCGCGTCAGGGTCATTTTTGGATTTTTAGTAGAGATGGGGTCTCACTGTGTTGGCCAGGCTGGCCTCGAACTCCTGACCTCAAACGATGCACCCGCCTCGGCCTCCGGAAGTGCTGAAATGACAGGCGTGAGCCACGGCTCTGCACTTGTGCCCCAGAACTTGAACCATTTATTACACAGGTAGACACGTGTCGCGGGGTTTGCTGCACCCATTGTCCCGTCACCTACATGAGGAAGTTCTCTTAATGCTCCCCCTCCCCCATCTCCCCATGCCCTGCTCTCCCTCCCCTAGCCCCCCACCACCTATTATCCCTCCCCTAGGCCCCACCCCCTATTATCCCTCCCCTAGCCCCCCACCCCCTATTATCCCTCCCCTAGCCCCCCACCCCCTATTATCCCTCCCCTAGCCCCCACCCCTATTATCCCTCCCCTAGCCCCCACCCCTATTATCCCTCCCCTAGCCCCCCACCCCCTATTATCCCTCCCCTAGCCCCCCACCCCCTATTATCCCTCCCCTAGCCCCCACCCCTATTATCCCTCCCCTAGCCCCCACCCCTATTATCCCTCCCCTAGCCCCCACCCCTATTATCCCTCCCCTAGCCCCCACCCCTATTATCCCTCCCCTAGCCCCCACCCCTATTATCCCTCCCCTAGCCCCCACCCCTATTATCCCTCCCCTAGCCCCCCACCCCCTATTATCCCTCCCCTAGCCCCCCACCCCCTATTATCCCTCCCCTAGCCCCCCACCCCCTATTATCCCTCCCCTAGCCCCCACCCCTATTATCCCTCCCCTAGCCCCCACCCCTATTATCCCTCCCCTAGCCCCCCACCCCCTATTATCCCTCCCCTAGCCCCCCACCCCCTATTATCCCTCCCCTAGCCCCCCACCCCCTGTTATCCCTCCCCTAGCCCCCCACCCCCTATTATCCCTCCCCTAGCCCCCACCCCCTATTATCCCTCCCCTAGCCCCCCACCCCCTATTATCCCTCCCCTACCCCCCACCCCTATTATCCCTCCCCTAGCCCCCACCTCCTGCTATCCCTCCCTTCCCTAGCCCCCCACCCCCTGTTATCCCTCCCCTAGCCCCCCACCCTCTATTATCCCTCCCCTAGCCCCCCACCCCCTACTATCCCTCCCCTAGCCCCCCACCCCCTACTATCCCTCCCCTAGCCCCCACCCCTATTATCCCTCCCCTAGCCCCCCACCCCCTATTATCCCTCCCCTAGCCCCCCACCCCCTACTATCCCTCCCCTAGCCCCCCACCCCCTACTATCCATCCACTAGCCCCCCAACCCCCTATTATCCCTCCCCTAGCCCCCCACCCCCTACTATCCATCCCCTAGCCCCCCACCCCCTATTATCCCTCCCCTAGCCCCCCACCCCCTATTATCCCTCCCCTAGCCCCCCACCCCCTACTATCCCTCCCCTAGCCCCCCACCCCCTACTATCCATCCACTAGCCCCCCAACCCCCTATTATCCCTCCCCTAGCCCCCCACCCCCTACTATCCATCCCCTAGCCCCCCACCCCCTATTATCCCTCCCCTAGCCCCCCACCCCCTATTATCCCTCCCCTAGCCCCCCACCCCCTACTATCCCTCCCCTAGCCCCCCACCCCCTACTATCCATCCACTAGCCCCCCAACCCCCTA